>NW_028247790.1:0-62871 GCF_964263255.1 Lissotriton vulgaris | reverse complement strand
AATCCTTTATGGGTTCCGGAGCGGCGTGCTATTTGCCAGAAAAGTGCTTCAACACCCATCAGGGGTAACCAGTGCTATGTGAATGCTAATCTTACTTCCCCTTTTATCTCTCCGCTATCCTTCTCACTCCAAGTAACAGACTAATATCCACCAGTGAAATTACCTCATATTTCACCGTATTAATTCACCACTGATCCTTTATAGGCTTCCTGAATAGTGTGCGTCAACAAGCGATAAATAAATACCAACCTTTGTCCTCCTCTATCCTTCTGCTATCATTCCATATCCAGATAACCGACTTACCTATCCACCGCTTACAATTTACTTGCATGTTTAACTATTCTAGTTCAACACTAATCCTCTATGGGTCCCAGAGTAGCGTGCTACCCGCCGAAAAAGCACTTTGACGCCTCGTCAGGGGTAGTAAGCGCTATATAAATGCAATTACAATACAATACACACACCCACACTCACACAACCATACACACACACACACACACACACACACACAACCACACACACACACCACAACACCCACACACACACACCACACACACACAACCACACACACACACACACACACACACAACCACAACCACACATCATCAGTGCACAATTTCCACAGGCACACACACCACCAGCCATCAGTGCACACATCAATTGTTAACGCATCCACAATTAACTTTTGTAGCAATCGCAGTATGGCACACTTTACTTTTAAACATATTCATCTAAAGCGCAGCATGCCACCATTGCTACAAAAATAAATACACATTTTTTTGGCCTACAATTTATAGACTTTTGTTGCAGTTGGTGTTACAATATTTAGCAATGCCAATAGCTCAAACTTAATTAACCCGAGACCTATTGCATTGTAAATGCTTGGTTTTCTTTTTCGGTTTCCTACCCTCCCCTTGTAGGAATACTTTGAGTTATAGCAGGTAATTTGGAATCCACCTAGAAGGGGCAGGATGGAAAATTGAAACAAAGTGAAATGTAGATTACATTTCTGGAATATTTCTTCAGTTGCCTTTCAGAATATGGATTTTTAGCAAATGTGTGTTAAAAAACCAAACCTAGTTACTCCTGGAAACACTCAGGCTCCTTCGCATTTCACTGTTATTCGTGACCATCAGTTGTAATACAGCCCACACCCCCGACCCCACACCCACCAGCACTTTCAAATATCACCAACCGGTACTGTTTTCTGATTTCCTAAATGCCATATCTACTTGAAAATTAACAAATATTTTATTCCACATTTCAAGCCAGTAAGTGCGGTGGTGGAGGATTGCTTATGTAATGTTTGTTGCTCGAAACATCTTTCACTATGATGAAAGGATTTTGCTATTAGGCATTCGTTTTACAGTTGTGGCAAATAAAATTAAATGGCGAAAACATTAACTGGAATGTGCAGTAAAAAGGAGCATTTCCCATTACTATATAAACACTACAAACACTCTTAACTTGCATGCAAAAATACAGTTATGACGTGATTTACACAACTTGTCAAAAAAAGTCATTTGAAAACAACTTCACAGAGTCCACGGAGTGGCGTAATGCAAATTGATGCTCCCCCACCACCCGCTGCTTAGTTCCATATGTCACAGATAAATATTGATTTTGGGCTAACGGGGGGGTTCCCTGAAGGGTTAGGAAGTGCTGAAAGGATGCCCCCACCTACCCATTCCCAGGGCTTGTGTTACGCCTCCGCCATGCACGAACTCTAGTTTCTAAAATGGCTGCACCTCGCGCTAACTCATAGTGGATGGGTTTAGTGTCGCTGTTACAGGCGCATTATGACTTTCTCTTGCCTGCTGACCTCCAATGAGGCTTTGTGAGTGCACGTGCAACCAGCAGCCATGCTAGGACACGCAACAGAGAATTAAGCCAAAAAAAGAAGTAGATAGTGCGCAAAAAAAAGACTGCAGAAAATACATAATACCGGGCTGGAAAAGACGGTGGTCTTACAGTGGTTTATTTTTTTAAGTGTGAGTGTGCTGGCTGCGAGTTCTCACACAAGGACATTTACAAAAGAACGCGATACCTGCTTTACGATGGCCTGGTTTTACAATGTTTACTGACAAGTAGTACAGGAGTGGTAACATCGCTGCTGTTAAAACAAGCAGCACTGATCGCTATAGTAAAAAAAAAAAGCCTGTGAGTGGTGCGCGTGCGTGCCACTGCAGGTATATGTCTTCAATTATCGCGCCCGTGTCTGCACGATAATTGAAGACATATGGGCTTTGGTGCGCGTAACAGACACCAATAGGCCATGGGTGGAGCTACGCGACCGCCTATGGCCTATTGCGTGTTCTGTTTTAAAAATACACGCACACAAAGCCCAATGAAAATGGACCTAGGAAATAATACGCACGAGCTATGTGGAATTTCCAGGTCCATTTTCAAAACCCCAAGAAAAGGACTTTGGCTGCGCGAACACCGCTGCGCAGTGTACGCTAGGCCGAGACCTAAAAAAATATACTCCTGGGAAAGAGCAAACATGGTGCTTGGCCCCATCTAGTGGTCAACAACATAAGTTACTTCAATATTACTGAAGGCAACAAGTTTACATGCAATGAAACTAAATGTTGTTGAAGGAGAGCAGGGCCTTGGAAAGCACTGGGCTGGGCCTGTGGCATAATATTCTTTCTACTCTTCTCCCCATGTGACGACCCTGGTGGTGTTACATCAGTTATGATCTGTGTCATTTATTTGTCCTGATGATGCCCTGACCCACTTCATACCTTGAGCTTTTGTTCCTCCAGCAGTACCCTGCTGAGTGCTAAAAAACTGGGACACTTCAGGAAAAAGGAACAGCTATGGGGTTCATTGAGTGGATGCCAGCAGCCACTAGGGTTACTGCATACCCTGAAAGAATTGCAGGTTCCCTGTCATACAATTTACCAGGGGAAAGATGTACTAACATTAGGAATACCGATTTCCTAATTGCGATTAAATACAAATCGCAATTGGGAAATCGTTATTCCTAATGTATGAAAAGTTTTATTCCCAAATAGGTTGGAAATCGACCTACCTCATGAATATTAATGAAGTAAAAATCGCAGCCATCACAGGGATGGTGTCCGGCTGAGATCAGCAGACCACCATCTCTGTAACTGCTTTTTAATAAAGCAATCTTTCTTTTTTTTTTATTAATGCAGCCCTTAATGGAAAACTGGTTGCGTTTATAATTATAAAAAAGAGAGGAACTTTGATGTTTCATTTTTTAAGAGTAGGCAGTGGTCCGTGCGACCAGTACCTGCTTTAAAAAAACAAACACATTTTGACATTCTCAAAGGGGAAGGGGTCCCAAAGGGACCACTTCCCATTTGCGAATGGGTTACCATCACTATTAAAATGGTGGTTACGTTTTACTGTTTTGCAATCAGAGTTCGGTCACAAGACTTTAATATATACCATACCAATTCGATATTTGGAATGGATGCCCAAATCAGGCCCATTCCAAATTCCAAAATGTAAACTAATCATATTTTGTATTTTGGACTTTCGAATAAGTATTTTTCCGATCACAAACGACCCGATTCTGCGAATTCGGCTGAATGCATCCAGAAAAATGCTTTGTATATCTGGCCCTAGGTCTTTTAGAGAATGATTTTAGAAGAATCTAACCACAACACATGTAGGGGGAGGTCTCCAATCTAGTCTATTTTTTTCTGCTGGAAAGGGTCTCTTGGTAGGACTGATGAACGATGACCTTGCCTATGTTCATACATTGAAAAATAGCGCCTGTCACACAATATGCAAATTGAAATATTCGACTACGTTTGCAGGTGAAAGGTAACTTCTCTGTCATTACGTGACGACTCACTGAAACTCTACTTGGAGGGGGACCGCCCAGGGGCAGATGTCCTGATAAATGTTAATGAATCCCTAGGCATAAGTGCATATGGTATCATATAAGGGACTCAACATTGCTGGGTGCGAAAGTGCTTCCTTTAAGATCTCAATCAGCCCTCAGTTCTCGCTTTCTGGGATGGTTGTTTATCGACCTCCTGGCAGCGATGTAGCGTTCAGGGAAGCTTTCCCTGACGCCGTCAGCTCGTTAGCTATTGGCTGTGCCAATTTCTCCATCTTGGGAGACTTGAATCTTCACTTTGACAACCAGAACATCCCTGCTGTTAGTAGCATCCTAGCGGACCTGGAGGCCCTTCAGCTAGTTCAACTTGTATCCCAGCCCACTCATGTAGGGGGTCATGTCTTGGATCCCTTTTTTACAAATTTAGCTGAAGCCTATACCTTGACCATCTCCCCATTAGGGTGGACGGACCATTTTCTAGTGTCTTTTAGGTACCCTCTGTCTGAGAGTCCTTCTATTCCGCCTGCCAGACTGATTCCTAGACGGCATTGGAATAAACTCAGATTGGAGGATTTGCATCGTATCCTGGCTGAAGAGCCGCTAGGGCCATTAGATAACGTGGAAACGGGCTACGACCACTTCTGTCGGTGGATTACCAAGGCGCTCGACTCCCTGATTCCTATTACTTTTTAATTTAGCTCTAGAGAGGCGAGCCCTTGGTACGATAGTGCCTTACGTGCTTTGAAAGGCACCTGCAGACGGGCGGAAAGACAATGGCGCAAGTCCTACGAGGCCGACAAGAAAGCCGCGTATCTTGCTTCTGTTAAGCTTTATCATCGAGCCATTTGTTGAGCCCGCGCAACGTTCTATTCTTCGGAATTTCGTAACAGCCCTAACCCATCTAAAACTATCTTCAAAGTCCTTAAAGACCTTTTGGCGAAAAGAATCTCCTCCCCGGAAGCCTGCTCCACCTCCCACTGCGAGGCCTTGGCCTCTTTCTTTCTAGAGAAAGTCCAGACTATCTATCAGGCTTTCCCTAGTACTGGACCACCTTTAGGAGCCCAAGTCTGCACTCAAGGCCATATTATTCTGCATTCTCTTCCCCCGTTACTTCCGGAGGGGTTCAACAAACTGGCCCAGCAAATTAAATCCGGCTCTCCTTCGGATCCGTTAAAGCCTGCCCTTTTCAGAGACCAGTCTTTTCTGGGACGCTCCACGATGTGTTTCCTGATCAATCTCTCACTGGCCTCGGGCATGGTTCCAGCCAAATGGAAGCAGGCGGTGGTTTCTCCAATTCTGAAGAAGCCTTCGCTGGACCCTTCACAACCGGAGAACTACCGTCCTATTTCATTGCTCCCCTGGCCGGCGAAAGTTGCGGAGGCACCCGTCAATTTGGCCCTCTCAGACCATCTTACTCGGGCCAATGTCCTAGACCCCACGCAGAACGGTTTCCGTGCCGGCCACAGCACGGAGACAGCCCTCCTCGCCATGGTGGAGCATTTGCGTGCGGTGTTGGATGCAGGTCAGACGGCGGCGCTTGTATTATTAGACCTTAGCGCCGCCTTTGACACCGTCTCTCACCGTATTCTTCTGCACCGCCTGGAGGAGATTGGCATCGGTGGGCTCGCTCTGCAGTGGTTTCGCTCCTTTCTCGACAATCGTTCTTTTTGCGTGGCCACCCCGCCTCACCAGTCCAAATTCCATCCTCTGGCCATGGGGGTTCCGCAGGGATCCTCGCTGAGTCCCACGTTATTCAATCTATACGTGAGACCGCTGGCTGATGTCGTCAAGCAGTGGGGCATGACTATGGTCTCTTATGCCGACGACACTCAGCTAGCGGTCACTATCAGCGGGGATGCGGAGCGGGATGCCCCTAGGTTTCAGAGTGGACTGAGGGCGGTGGCTGATTGGATGAATACCAAATGTCTCCAACTTAACGCAAAAAAGACTGAAATCATGATAGTCGGTAAGAAAGCGGAACTCTGGGGGGACAGGTGGTGGCCTCCGGAACTTAGGCCGTCCCGACTCCGGTCACGGAATTAAGAAATCTGGGAGTTTGGCTGGACCCCACCCTCAGTTTCGCTGGCCATACAAAGAGAATTGCGGCCTGTTGTTTTGGTGTTCTTCGGGGCTTAAGACCGGTCCTCAAATTTTTTGATGCCTCGACCAGGCAGTTGGTGATTCAGGCGACGGTGATCTCCCAGCTGGATTACGCCAGCTCTCTACTGTTGGGGGCCAATCAGGCAGAAATCACTCGCCTGCAGCGCGTTCAAAACGCTGCTGCCAGAGCGGTAGTTGGCCTTCCTAGGTTCTGCCCCGTCTCTAACACTCTACGCTCCTTGCACTGGCTGCCGGTCAAGATGAGAATTCACTTTAAGGTCCTATGCTTGGCCTTTAAAATTTTGAAAGGTTCCGATCCCCAGATCCTTACCAACCTCTTGTCCCTTTATACTCCGACCCGCTCTCTCCGATCCTTTGGCCAAGCTCTCGCTGTGGTTCCCCGGTTTAAGCTTAGCCGTGCTGGGGGCCGATCTTTTCGTGTGAGAGCGGCAGCGCTTTGGATTTCTCTCCCTGTAGAAATCCGTCTGATGGAGGATCTCTTGCTGTTCCGCAAGGCTATCAAAACTCTCTTATTTTAATTCTGGCCTGTAGCGGTACCCTTTTTAATTCTTTGCTTTTAGCGGTGCTGTGTTCTACCTTGTCGTGCGCCGGGACGCTCCTTTGCTGGAGCATCTGTGTGCATTATAAGTACCCATAGCATAGCATAGCATAGTGTATGCAATTTTTGTTTACATGAAAAAGAGGATATTGTAGAAATCTTGACATTACATCTGATTTGCTATTTTCCTTTTAAAAGTCAATTTGTGTTTTACCAGTTTAGTTTTGCCCCGTTCAGGGTTGTTAGGCTGGGTAATAACCAGAGTTGTATTACTTGTACAAAGTAATTGTACACTGTATTGGTATCTGTTCATGAAGATGAATGAAGGAATTCCAACCCTGCTTATTACAACATGCTGAGATATAAAGTTTAATACAGAAGTCTAAATGAATGTGAACATTCCATATCATGGACTAAGCAGATTATTGGATTTGAGAAAAATGTCCTTCAATACCTCCGCATTTAAATGTAATTAACATGCTCCTGTGATTTCTAATGGGACACCAAATGTCGTACTGCTTAAGCACCACTTGTAACTATTTTTAATTATCCTGCTTCTGGGTAATTAAATCATCAAACGGCCAAATATTTAGGCACGATATTGGCGAAAGGTTAAATCATTTAAAGCCGTTCCGAACATTAAATGATGAAAAGGCTAGTTTATTTTAAGCTGTTTATAAAAACACGAGGTTCCACATGAATTGTAAATCTCACAAATTTTCATTGTGAAGGTGTGAATTAAGAAGATAAATTATGTCCTACCTACAAAAGTGATTTTTCATTTGTGGTTTTTCGGTCTTCATGTGTATATATGTTTGCATGAAAGAAAGACTCCTAACACAAATGAACATGTCTTCCTTTTCCTGTTTAGAGTCAGAGAAGAGTTGTAAAGATGATTTGAGAAGACATAAACCACCCACTCCAATATTTGAGGAGAGTTCAAGGAAGATCTAAGCATTTGAGAAGTACTTTTTGTACGGTGCATTAGGTGCCAGGGCCCTCCTCTGGAGACCACTGCAGCTTGCACCACCTATTGTCCATGCCAGTGACAGACTAACACAACTAATAACCATCCCACTCCTACACGTGTGACAATTTAGACTATTCCAGGCACCCAACACTACAAGGATGGCTTTGTGGGAGGTATTAGTCCTTTGTAACATATCTTGAATTAATAAATGACTGATGAATTGCTCATTTCTAAATTAGATAACAACCATGTGGCAGACTATCATAAGTGTCAGGTGTTGACAATTAATTGCTGGTGCCTAGCACAGGAAACCACCCGCTCAAATTAAACACTGGGTGCATTCTTGGGGTAGAGTATGTTTTGCCAAAATGTGGTATCACAAAATGTGAATTTCTGTACCCAAAGTAGAGGTGCATTAAATTGTTTGGAAGTATTGTTGGATGGGAGGAGCCAAGCAGAAAGTGGGTTTCTGGATAGTTTAAGATATTCTCACTAGAGACATATTTTTTTGAAAGGGCATTTTTTACTGCATATCTGCAGCGTCTATTTTGCTGCAAAAATTTGTAAATTTTTAATCTGAAAGCAAAGAATGTTCTAATTATATTTTTTTATTGAGAAGACAGTGACCAGGAGTGACAGTCGCCTGAGATTTCCTGTTTGCAGAACGTTCTTTTACAGATTTTATTTTACAGTTATTTTACACAGCATTATTTTGCGCTCAAAGGTTTTTGCAAAGTGAAATGAAAGTGAGGGATTCTGGGAAAAACAGTTGATAGTTTGAGCCTCTAGGGAAATCCCTGAAATCAACCTGTGATTAACCTCACACATTCTTTCAACCATTGCAACATACATCCAACGTCCATATAGAGCCAAACTAATTCCCAAGTATATTCACACAGTAAAATGTAGTGCTTACGTTATTTTATTCAATATAAATTCTCTTTTCTTTCAAGATATCTTTTAAAATTCGGAAAAAAGTTCAGAAGCGGTACAAACAATCAATCAATGTATTAAAAACTTTTGACCAATACATACAATCCACTCTGCATGGTCATTAGTAAGTTATACAAGCATGTTAACCCCTTCGATGCTTGTGACGGAACCATTCCGCCATCAGTCACGGTTGGGCTGTGCTGATGACGGAATGGTTCCGTCACAACCACACCCAGTTTAATAAGGGCCAGCACAGGAGGAGAATTCCTTCAGCAGCGATGGTGTTAAAAAAAGGCATAAAACGTAAATAAAAAATATAACACATAGAAATAACACCCCACTTAGAGAACAGTTATAATGGTTTGGTTAAAACTCAATCTGATCCAATAGCCCTATATATTTGAAAGGAACCAATTGTACAGGAGATTCCTTGTAGCTCAAAGTCCCTTGGCTTTTTTGGATTTCTTTATCTCAACACAGGCGTCGATGCGTATTGGTGGTTGGAACCAATAGATATGGGGCCACCTTCTTCAGGACAATATTGCATATGGGGTCACTTCTTTCATTAGGCATTGTTATATCTTAGAAAATTCCATGGCTGTTACACTTTTTGGAGGCGACCCCGATATGTTCTTGTTGGTTGGTACTCCAAATTAAAATTCCTTACTATACAATACACGGGAGGTGTATATTTTTCCTTTGCTTTTCCTGCTAGATTTAAGGTAGCAAACTGCCTTGGATTAACTGGGTGTTCTATTTATGTTCACTTTGATATGTATATATCATTGGTATAAAATATGCGGCCCTGTATCTGAAGTCGGAAAGCGGGGAATCTCGCGTTTTAAATCCAGCCGGGTATGATTATTACTCTGTTAACTCCTGGTTGTATACCGCATCAGGGAGGAAGACGAAGCCGACGGATATTTCCAGATCGTGCACCCCCACCTGCCAGGAGTTAAACAGATTAAGAATCATACCCGGCTGGATTTAAAACGCGAGATTCCCCGCTTCCCGACTTCAGATACGGGGCAGCATATTTTATACCAATGATATATACACATCAAAGTGAACATAAATAGAACACCAGAAAAAATTTAAGATATAAATATTATCCAAAAGGAGTGATGTCCCCAGAACGATCCCCACACATACACTGACTCAGAAAGAGATAAGGTCAAAGAGTGAGAACATTTTCAATTGTAGGTACATTCGCTTACCTCATAAGGTGGACGAGTTAGTGCCAGATTGGCCTGTGATTGAAAAACCACTATTAACTGGATAGAATAGAGGCACCCCCCTAGAAAAAATAACTTTTAGGTCAGGGAAAGGGGGGAAAGAAAAAACAAATATATATAAAGATATCCCTCTTGACCTATATTTCTTTACTATCGGCTAAACTAAGCTCTTACTAAGGGCACAAAAAAGCACTGCTCTGCTACACAGAATTTTTTTAAAAAAAAAGAATTTCACATTTTATTTTTGTTATTTCTCTTATTTGAATTTTCAACTGAAAGCATTGCTTTGTAAATTTGTTATGATTTGTTTTCAACTGTGTTCATTGCTTTTTTATATATTATATCACATTTTTACATTTATATACATCCATCTAAAATGTCATCTTTTACATAAGTTAGAAAAATATGTGAAAATTATTCAGTCATTCCTAAAAAAAATTAATAGTGATGGTAACCCAAAGTGCCTCGGATTAACTGGGTGTTAATCTGAGGCAAATTATAGGACCAAATTGGGAGGGTCACAAATAAGGCATATGAAGATCATGATATTTGTGAGAAGGAACACCAGTTTTTGAATAGACCCAAAACGGTTGTCCCGGCATTATACGGAGTACCCAAAACGCACAATAATATTGATGACCCACCTCTACGGCCTATAGTATCTGCCATCAACTCTTCCACTGAACCCTTGGCTAAATATATTGATACATTCCTATGTCCGCTAACTACAAAGTATAAATCTTATATCAAAGACACAGGAGATATCATAAACAAACTCGAGCATGTACCATATAACCCCAACAGTGAAATTTTAGTAACACTGGATATCGAAGCGTTGTATACAAATATACCGCTAAAACAAGAAATAGAAGCGGTAAAGAAGCTTCTAGAGAGAACACCAGGTGAAAGACCTGACACATTCATATTAGAATGTTTAGAAATCGTATTAAAAAACAACTACTTCAATTTTAAAGGGCGCTTATAACATCAAGTTAAAGGGACCAGCATGGGGGCATCTTGTGCCCCCAGTGTGGCTAATATATACATGGGGGAATATGAATTAAAACATATTTTTTACGAGATGGCCCCCTTTTATGAGAATTTCCATAGATGGCATAGATTTATTGATGACATCTTTTTTATATGGCATGGAGAGGAGAGCACACTACTGACTTTCATTGACTGGCTTAATGCCAATGATGAGAACCTAAAGTTCACAAGTTACATGAGCAACACCTCTGTGGAATTTTTGGATATCATCATCAAAGGAGAATATGGAGTAATCTCTGTGGACTTTTTTAGAAAGCCCACCGCAAAGAACACTATCTTATTGCATGACAGCCACCACCCCAATTGCCAAAAAGATTCTATTCTGTTTGGGGAATTTCTTAGGATCAGACGTAACTGTTCAGGTCTTAAGGACTATGATAGCCACTTTTAGGCTTGTTAAAAATATACCTTTGTACCCCTGTGCCTTAAGCTGTTTCTCAGTGTCATGTGCCTGTAGGTAGTATGGTCGTCACGTAACGTTTATTAATGAATAAACGTCTTTACGAACTGTCTGGTTAACATGTGTGTATTTTGGAGATGGCCACGATACGATGCTGTGTGGAGGGTCCGTGGGGCCGTGATGGTAGGAGAAAGATAAGACAGGCAGAGGGGCACCACACTTTGGAGGGGGTGCACACAATATGATATGACATGACAGGGATATATAACTTAGCGTTATAAATACTAAATACAAGTAGATGGTTAATATATTTTTACCCATCAGTAAAACCAGATAATCTTGTTATTCAGATTATCCCTGATGAAAATGATAATCCTTATCAAATTACATAGCCCCACGTGTATGTACAAAAGTATGTTTCATGATGGCGACTATATATTTCTAGCTGATCTTACAAACTGTATGCACTTTTAAGATAGCCACAATAGTGTGTGGCAGGCCCGCAAATACTCCATACCAAGATGACGGGAGATGGTCCAAATAGATCTAGGGGTACCATACGTTGGAGTCGACTCATACTGTAAGACGTTACCAGAATAGATACTTAGCGTTATATATGATGAAACATAAATGGATGGTTAAAATATTTATATCCACTAATTAGCCTAAACTACTCTTGGCACTTGGATTACCTCAGACGAGAACGAAAACTTTCTAATAAAAATTACACAACTGTATGCATATACACACTAACATGTTTTAAGATGGCGACTACTTTTCTCGATCTAACTAAAAATAATGAAAGGACTAACATGCACAGGTTTGTCGCAATGACTATGTCGTCATTAATAGCTGCAGCAGTTGGCGTTACGCGACGTGTGTATTAGTAGAAACCACAGTAGGATATATAAACTAACACAAGCATGGTTATTCACCCAGTCGTGTTTGCAAGAATCGAAGCAGGACATGCTGTCGGAACGGAACTAGAAGGTGAGCTAGACCTTGGAGTTGGGTACACCAATAGATATGTACGTAGCAAATTAACGTGTACAGCATAAACGTATATACTTCGATTAGGCCAATAGATAATGTCCCCTGGGTAGATAGTCAAGTCAGGGGTAGAATACTAAGAGAACATGAGAGCATGACTGCGGAGCGCGTACAAGAGGGTTTTCCATGCTTACCCGGCGAGCCGCGATAAAGAGTGAAACAAAAGACGCAATGCAAGTTCTTAATAGCTAGTACAGCTTGTAGCATAGACGGTAACCCACATTGGGGTAAAATTAGAACATGTTTTTTCACTTAAAAAGATTGGGGTGTAGTGACTTTTTTCCCCAAGGGGTAGATTAGATGATATGAATAAAAGTTAGAACAGATGGTACATGTAAGCATTTGGTATAATTATTAGTATAAGCGTACCCACTCATACATATAGAATGCGATTTCAAGCATCTTTAAATGTGTTCATTATTTTTATAATTGAGCGGAAGCATAGCGGAAAGAAATAATGACCCTCCCAATAGTTGTTACATACAATTAGAAGTAGAGAAATACCAAGAAAGGTGTAAAAGACACAGTTTTGGAAACGCCTAGGTATGTATGTGATATTCCCCTTTAAGATCAGTTTGAGGTGACAACTCCCTCAATACAAGTACAACATCTTTTTATATGTACTCATATTACTCTTATTCAGGGATCCCACAGATGCTAAACATCATCAGTACGAGATACTAAACATCTTCGGACAAACCGCCCGTTTCATCCCTAGTGCACTGCCAAGAAAAGAATAGGTATAATAATAACAAATCCTTTTTACCAGCAAAACATATTGTTAGTATACATGCTTAATAGTTTGTGGATAAACATTCTATGAATAATAGGTTATCATTTTCGTTCCAAGAGAGCACTACCAGTTTACAAGAGCAGTGATACTGAAGATCTATAGAACAAGACACTTTAAAAAAAAAAAATGTTCAGACGTGTTGCCAGATAACATAAGGTAAATGACTGTGAACATGTTAGGTTTATGAACTATTAGCAATAATTATTCATCTTTTAGATATATGGGTCTCTGAATGCGGCTCCTTTAATGTGCCATAGACAAGCCCATTCTTTTGGCACGTATCCTTTAATTCTTTGTTCTAAAAAAGTTTTTTCCACTGGTGGTGGCTCTATCCTTTATGTTTCACTCTGCGAGAACACTGATATTTGGTGCATTTGCAAATGTTAATTGTATTTACTTGAGGTAGCAATGTAAAAAACTCCATTAGGGCTCATTTTATGAAGCTAAACAACGCTCTGCATTATTTTTTCAGCTTCCTTATTCCCCCCCTCCTTTTCAACCAGTTACAAATCCCTGAAGTAACAGGTCCTGAAGAAGATGGTATGAGAAGCAAATAAGACCATCGAAACGGGCGTTGACCAGTGTGTATGGGATACCCCAGCTCACAACACAGCATTAGAGGGTTGAGTTTCTCACCCCTAGGGAGTCATCTGTGTATGTAGTTTGGAGGTGGGGTATGCAATGTGTATGTATGTAGTGTATGAGTTGTGGAAGTATAGAGTGCAGAGGTGTGATTGAGTTTGGGGGACTGTAAATAGTGATTCTTGACTTAGTTCACACGGTGAAGACAAAACCATGTGTAGTACAAATTAAGTTCTTGGTAATCTTCTGTATTGTTAGAAATAACTGATTAATTTTCACATTTTTTTCTAACTTATGTATAAGATGACATTTTAGATGGATGTAGATAAATGTAAAAATGTGATATATAAAAAAGCAATGTACACAGTTGAAAACAAATCGTAACAAATTTACAAAGCAATGCTTTCAGTTGAAAATTCAAATAAGAGAAATAACAAAAATAAAATGTGATTTTTTTAAAAAGTTCTGTGTAGCAGAGCAGTGCTTTTTTGTGCCCTTAGTAAGAGCTTAGTTTAGCCGATAGTAAAGAAATATAGGTCAAGAGGGATATCTTCATATATATATATATATATATACATATATATATATATATACCCATATGCAATATTGTCCTGAAGAAGGTGGCCCCATATCCATTGGTTCCAACCACCAAATCGTGTCAACGCCTGTGTTGAGATAAAGAAATCCAAAAAAGCCAAGGGACTTTGAGATACAAGGAAACTCCTGTACAATTGGTTCCTTTCAACTATATACGGCTATTGGATCAGATTGAGTTTTAACCAAACCATTATAACTGTTCTCTAAGTGGGGTGTTATTTCTATGTGTTATATTTTTTATTTATGTTTTATGCCTTTTTTTAACATGCTTGTATAACTTACTAATGACCCCGCAGAGTGGATTGTATGTATTGTGCAAAAGTTTAATACATTGATTGTTTGTACTGCTTTGGAACTTTTATCCGAATTTTAAAAGATATCTTGAAAGAAAAGAGAATCCATATTGAATAAAATAACGTAAGCACTATATTTTACTGTGTGAATATACTTTGGAATTAGTTTGGCTCTATATGGGCATTGGATGTATGTTGTAATGGTTGAAATGGTGTGAGGTTGATCACAGGTTGATTCCAGGGATTTCCCTAGAGGCTCAAACTGTCTTATGTACCCTGTTTCCTGGAACTAGTGGGGTCACCGCTCTCTTATTTCACAAAAACAGTTGATAGCCATGGATTATATAATTGAGAAGCCTGTACTCTCAGTCATACTTGTTCCAGTCACCAAGATTTAGCTTGAATTGAGAATTAAGTATCAGTGACCAAAAGTGACCGTTAACTATTTTTTTCACTTTTACAATACGTTTAATCTTTGTTATACTGAATTATATTTTTCCATTGAAATCACTTTGCATCTAATTGTTTCATTGATTTTTTTTTTGCATTTTATGCCTTAAAGTGAAAAATGCTGTTCATTCGGTCCTTTTTTTCATTTTGCTAAGATGTTAGTTATTAACACAAAACAAACTTGTATATTGTTTTAGTTGTCTTAATTGCTATTGTATAACTGTGCGCTGATTAAAGGGCAATTTTATTCTGGAAAATAATAATTCTTCCTCAGTAACTCATTTCAAATGCAAACAGAGTGCTAAATTATTTGAAAGGCGTGATTTGGCTTTGAGACAGTCACAAGGCTGGACACCGGTCTTACCCATGGAGAACAAAAAGTGCCTTAGTACAAGTTGCCCTTGAATTCCGATGGGACTGGATACTCTGGTAACAGGCCCCCATCAGAATTCTAAAGTCCACCGCAAACCTGGTAATTTTCTCCCAGAGATTTCACCTAACCTATCCAGGTGGAACCTCTGTCATAAAAATCAAGAGAGAGAGAGAGGAATTACAAGGGAAATTGCATTCAAAATTACCAATACCCCAAATAATTCCACCATTCTCTATTACCCAAAAAGTTAAACTTTACCATTACTGGAATGGGGTCCATAGGAGGCCCCGTTACAGGGACTGTTATCTGGGTGGGCCAAGGGTGAGTTCGGGTGGTCCAATGCAGGACCAATATTTAACAATTCCTAAGGTAGACTACAAGCCCTAGAGTTACACATGGGCGTCAATTCACCAAAATGCAAGGGGTAGCGGAAATGACATCACGCATCCTTGAGCTTAATGACATCACAAAAAGTGACATCTTATGACCTTTGAGCCTTAACCTTCCTACAAAGTGATGTCACATGATTTTAACCCTTAAGACATCACAATAATTGACATTGTTATGTTATAATAAAAGCCATAATAAAAGCATAACTACAATAACACAACGTAGAAAAATGTCTGTTTTAGATACCACTTGTATTAGGTTGCTGACATCATATGCAAGAAGATCATTAACTGTTTCTCCTAGTATCACATGAAAAATTATGGGTTCATCTGAAGAGGACAGAGTACCACAAAACACACGGGGAACCTACATTTTTTATACCACAAACTCCCATTATTTAATAGTTTCCCTATGGTATACTGCAAGAAGAAATGTATTGATAAGTCATTTCGCGAGATAAAAAGGAATTTAAATAAAACAATAGTAGTTATGTTCACATGTATTAATTGATGTAAAGTTGACCATGTATTGACTATTGGCGGCAGTATCAGGTGGGGGAGGAGAGATGCTGGGAGGGTGGGTTCCAGATTTGTACAGTTATGTTTTTTTTTGTTTACGCATGTGGACACACGTCACTCTTCACCTGGTAGACCATTACTATTAGACCCAGATTACATATATGGCCTCTCCGACTACGGCTTCCCATATTGGTGAACTGACGGTAGTGACATGGAATGTTCAGGAGCTGCTCAACAAGGTAAAACGGGGGGTATCCTCAGGCAGGCCAAACGATATGGGGCGGACATTCTTCTATTGCAGGAGACTCAATTCCTAGGCAATAAGGCCCCCTGTCTAGCTAGGTTCAGATTCCGACAAGTACTCAATGCTGGTTTTACCAGGGCCTCCCTTGGGACTGCCATTTTAATTCATGCCTGTGTACCCTTCCTCCGTACTAAAGTTTGGGCGGACCCTGGGGGTAGGTATGTTTTCTTGACAGGGATGCTCTATGGTGAACAATTCACGCTGGGCAGTGTATATACTCCCCGCCTCTCGGGACTACGTTTGCGGAATGTTTGACTCGTTATGGGGGGAGCTCCCTGTCTGTATTGGGCGGCGACTGGAATGACATTATGACACCAATTGATAGGAGACGATGATCCGGGGCAGCTCCCCCCGCAGGCACCTCTAAATTGTCATTGCTTGCAGGGACACTGGGTTGGGCGGACCTATGGCGGGAATACCATCCAGCTGAGATAGGCTAAACATACATGTCGGTGGTACATGGCTCCTTGTCTCAATTAGACTATCTGTTCACACCACGGAGTTATGTTCACAGGTTCTCCCAGGTCTCACATCTCCCGAGGTGACACTCCTCCTAAATTTTCAGAAGCCTCCATTCCGATGGCGGATGCCCCCGTGGCATCTACATAACCCTGAGCACCAGGAGTGTATCCTCACGGCGATTCACGACTATCTCTCTCTGAATATTGACTCCGCCCCCTCCAGAGTTACCTTTTGGGAGGCACTGAAACCTACCATTAGAGGGGTGGACATTAGCTGTAGGACTAACGATAAGTGTAAGCGTTACGCTCAGAGGCACCAACTTGAGGCCAAGTGCATTTCCCTGGAAACGGAATACTCGCCGGTGCCCACCCCTGACCCTTCGGAGGAACTTGTCCCTTGCGCAACAGCAGCTGCACCATCAACTGACTGAGGAGGCGAAGGAAATCTGGTTGGCGTCCCAATATCGGATATGATAGTGGGGGGAACAAGTCTAGCAAAATGTTTCATAGATTATGTCAAGCCAGGCAGGGCCCGCCTTGGTCCCTGCCATCAGGGGTGAGGATGGTGTCTGGCGCACAACCCCGTGGATGTGCTGGAGGAATTTTTGTGTAATTTCTCCATGCTGTATACCCAGAGTAAACAGGTCTCGGGAGATATCATCGCGGAGTTCACACGGGATATTCCCCCTCAGCAGTTGTCAGCCCAGATGAGAAACCAATTAGAAACCCCCATTACACTAGATGAATTGACTGCCGCAGTCAATGTGTTGCACTCGGGTTGAGCCACGGGCCCAAATGGGTTCCCTATGGAATTCCTCTGCTTCCATATGGCCACGCTGGGCCTGCATTTATTGGGTACGATCCAGGAGGCCCTGGAACGCTGACTACTACCTCTGGACTGGCGCCAGGCTGAAATCGTCCTCTTATAAAAGCCCGGCCACCCATCAGAGGATATGTCCTCATACCACCCTAACTCCTTAATCAACTTTGAATTTAATTATTGGGGAGGTCCTGGCGGGCCGCCTGTGGTTGTGCATTTAGGACCTGGTCCATATGAACCAATCTGGATTCACGCCGCATCGGGCCACACAACATAACATTCGCCGGGTTCACAATGCTATGCCCTTGACGCCTGAGTTGGGACGCCCTGTGGCCTTACTCCTGGCCGATATTGACAAGGCCTTCGACTCCCTTAGCTGGGAGTACCTTTTCCGACTCCTAGAAGAGATTAATTTTGGTCCACGTTATCCAGTCTATGTGCGCCTACTATATACCGACCCTATGGCCTCTCTGCTTATACCTGGCCATCGTTCTCGCTTCTTTCCTTTTGGTTGAGGCACGCGTCAAGACTGCTCCTTATCCCCTCTCCTCTTTGCCTTGGCGGTGGAGCCCCTGGGGGCGTGAGTTTGTGGGGATTCTCTGCTCACAGGCTTTGATTGGCCAAGCTCACAGTCGGACCGTATTGCGCTTTATGCAGATGACGTCCCGGTTTTTTATGACCAACCCCCTGGATTTCGGGCCCAAGCACTCTGCAGATCCTCCGGGGCGTTGGCCAGAACTTTGGGCTCCACACTAACCCTGCTAAATCTGTGCTGTTTCCAGTATGTGGCCATCAGGGCAGAGGTATTTGGGCATCCCAGTTAAAGCATGCTACGGAAGGATTTCAAACTTGGGAGTATATATGTCCTCCTGTCCACAGATTTTGTGGGCACGCAATATAATTCTGCTCCTCACCAGCATCCGTGACCACACAGCTGTTTGGTGTTTCCTACCTCTTTCTTTATACAGGTGGTCTGCCATCTTTAAAATGGTCTCTCCCTCCAGGGCTCTCTACCGTCTCCAGAATTACCCGTACTAAATACCGCGGGCGTGGTTTGCACAGATTAATGCCCTACACAATAAATTCTTATGGGGGAGGGGCGATTTGTGTCGCACTTCAGACATGTACGCAATCCACATATTGTGGAGGCATTGCTGCTGCAGATGTATACTCCTGGCGGCGCATTTGTTAATTATCAACAACTGGTCGTATAATTCGCCTATGGACCCGGCGTTCACACTAGAACATATGGCCATGGGAAAGACTCCCCTCCTGCATTTACTCTACAGTGTGCAGAGTCTTGGTTTTTTACCACATGCCAGCCGGACAACGATTAGGCTGTGGCGGTATACGGTTCGACGAATGGGATGACACAGGCAGCTGACGTAGGCAACGCCCTTATGACACAGTACCTATTTACGTCAGTTGGTCGCTCTAAAGGGGTTCCGCCAATGGGACATGATTGGTGTTTCCACTTTGGGGGACGTTATGTGGGGCACTGTCCTTAATTCGTTCCAGTGCTTACAGGATGAGTTCCATCTTCTCAAAACCCAGTTCTATAGGTACCTCCAACTGCGGCATGCCCTGACCCCCTCGCTGGCAAACATTCCCGATCTCCCAGAATGTAATCTGCTAGAAGGTCGACTTCTTATGGGTCATCTAGGAGCACACAAAATAAGGCAAATATATCAGATGCTGACAATGCACTCCAATACGACCTTGCATAAGACGAAGAGGGCGTGGCAGGATGACATTCCAGACCTGACGGACGATGATTGGGTGGAGGCGATAGCTAGTCCCTGTGGTGCTGCGGTAGCCTCCAGATACTGTCTTATACAGTTTAAGTATGTGCATCGCGTGTACTACACCTGGTTGCGCCTTTGGAGGATGAGAGTCATGGCATCCCCCCAGTGCTTGCGATGCGACAGGGAGGAGGGGACCTTTTTCCATACCTGTGGAGCTGCGCGGCTCTACAGCCTTTCTGGCGTAGGGTATTGACTTGCCTTAAAGAAGTGTTATCCTTGGACCTCCCACACAATCCTAGTTTGGTCCTGCTCCATAGTACAGAGGACATAAGTGGTAACCTATATAACCTGTTTACTCTTTCTCGCCCTTACCATCGCCAAACAGGATATTGCTCAATTATGGAAGGGTACCCCTCCACCGACAATGGGAAAGTTGCAAAGAGAACTAGATAAATGCATGGGGGCTGAAATGGTGGCTTTTCAGGCGAGGGGTTGCCCCCAAAAACAGGAAAAATTTGGTCTCAATGGGCCGAATAACACGGTATTGATCTTCCTCCCCTTCCATCACAATCCCCATAATGGTGACCCAATGGGAGGTCTGCAGATCGCTATGCACAATGTGTTATCTTGTCTTTTTGGGTGTACAAAGGTGTTGACATATGCTTGCCAATGTGAGTGTGGTGGGGAATTCTGCGTACAGTTCTCAGTGTGTTTTCTTTTGTTACGTATACAAATTTTATCCACGGATGACTCCACACCTCGTAATCTGGCCTAGATACACAATGCTTCCTATTAAACGTGCTGCGAACAAATGATATTGTCCTGCATAATGACGTGATCTCTCACCTCATTCTGTCTCATCTCTGAATCATTGTAAAGACCTGCTGGACCACACTGTAGATTTGACCCAGCAGGCACTTCCCTACAGACACCTCTTCAGCGCGGGCCTACGAGAGGGGTGGGATGCATCAAGCACACTGCACACGTGCGAATAAGCAATATTGCAAAGTGTTATGCTAATCTGTGATCTTTCACCTCATTCAGTCACATCTCTGTCTCATTTTAAATACCATCTATACTATAGGATACCCCTAAGGTTACGAGCAGCGCTGCTTTACAGACTCCTGTTGTGGGTGATTCTGCGGGAGGGGTGGGGTGCACTACCCTGAGTTTGCATGTGAGAAAAAGCGATCTTGCCTTCCGTAATGATGTAATCTCTCACCTCATTCAATCACATTGATCTAATTTTAAGGACCTACTGGACCGTCCTATAGACATCAGCCAGCAACAACCGCTGCTCTACAGACACGTGACGTTAGCTTTTAGGACACTTTAGTTACTAAGTGTACATGCAAACAGGCTCCCACACTGCATTACATGCAAACATTAAGCTTCTAGCATACGCTCTATTGCTATGTATATTATCATTAACATGATACATTTCAATTTAACCTTGTGTTTTCTCGTGCATTCCAACTCCTCTTTAAACCACGATTATCACTAACGATTAATCATACTTCAAAAACGAAGGATGCACTCGACTCCTATTTTCTACCAAGTATAAAATAAACATTAATTTACCTACAAACGTTTCCACCATTAAATTATTTTTCTCTTTACAGAGATAAATTAATTGGCTGAGAGGGGCTGAGCGGGACTTCTCACCTGCAATGATGCCCTGAGCATTCTAACACCTTCCATGGCAGGATCAAAACACCGTTCCATTGTGGAGACCTGCTCGGGGGACACACCAGTGGTAGCAGGTGAGCTGTGAAGCCTCAGTGTGTAAGACCTACAATTGAGCACATTGCGGGGTAGGGACTGGAGTGCACTCTTGGTAGGGACTGGAGTGCACTCTTGGTGCACAGGTGCATACAGGCGATTTTCCAGTAAGTAATAATGTAGGAGTATATTATCAAACAACGGCGATCTCTGGCTTCATGTATTTAATTTTAAGCACTTCTTAAACCACACTATCTCGCAGATCCCCGAGTCCTAGACAAACGAATGAAGAACAGTAAACACTAAAGACAGGGTGCAATATGCCGAAGCTCTATCTCCTCCTGCCTCTCTACTTTTAACTCTCCCTCCCCTTCTCACTTCCACCCACTACCCTCCCTTCCATTTTCACTATGATAATTTAATTCGAACTAGCTTTTTTTACCTCTTCGACATACCACACATACTTATATTTCATTTTGTTTTGCAGGTTACCTGCGCTGCTACCACTGGAGTTCATCTCACGTTTTGTTTATTACATTGTTCTATAAAAGTTACGTTTCTGTTTATTTATTTTTGTTTTAATAAAGGATAATAAAAAAAGAACTGAGTGCATATGTCATCTTCTTCTGACAACATTTGACTAGCACCACCAAGGCTTCAGAGACTGCTGTGGCACACCCTGCATATTAAAATAAAGATCCTGAGTATGACAATTCCCGGACTTAAGTTGCCTCAAACTCCTCCAACAATTAGTAAATAATTCTCAGGAAGGTGCCCATCTCCTAGACTACAAAACCTCTCTGTACATTCCACGCCCAGTTCACATGTGACTTTACCACAATAATTGGGGGCATATTTACAAAGAAGTCGTTAAAATTATACTCCTTAATTTGTAACAGAATAACTGACGGGGCTCAAAGTTTTACTAAGAAAAGAATGATGTTTATAACTAGAAGTGTAATACTGGGGCTAACTCTTTACCAGCTCTTTATAAGAGGCTGTAGCTACGATTAACGGTTCCTACGGAAATGTTTTAAAAGTCAAGCACACTTGATGTTTGGATTAGCAACATTGTGTACTTAACTTGCGACCTGTGTGCTCAATTAAGTGTTCCATGAACTGTTACTATGGTAAAAGGCAGTAAGCAGTTTGGGGGTAGGGTTCAAAGGTGTTGGCTGTACAGAAACAGTCATATTTACCCAAAGTACTCTACGTGACAGAGGAGAAAGCAAACAGAGACGACAGATCACTGTCTACATTAGGAGCAAAGCGGCAATGGTGGTTTTCTTAAAGAAGAATACAATTTCTTCTGATCCCGGGTCATACAGACCAATCAGCCTGAGGAATAGCGATACCAAGGCTTACTCGGAAATATTGGCTAATAGGCTGAGCTCGGTAATCGGGATGGTTGTTTCACCCCGCCAACATGGGTTCATTCCAGGCAGGGGCACAGCGATCATATTAGAAGGGTAATAGCCTTGTTTGACGGAACGAAAGCCTCACGAGACCCTATGTCCTTAATACTTTTGGACGCAGAAAAAGCCTTCGATAGGGTCTCGTGGGGCTTTCTTTGGACAACAATGGGTAAACTCAATTTTGGGCAAAGGTGTATAGGGGGATTGAAAGCGCTATATAGATGCCCGGTTATAAGGGTTAGAGTAGCGGGAGAACAGAGCGAAAATACTAATATCAAGCGCGGAACTAGGCAGGGATGCCCCAGCTCACCATTGCTGTTTGTCTGCTACATCGATTCTTTCATAAGACATATAGAAAGAAACAGGCTTATCTGTCCTATTGTTTTGAATGGCTATGAGACGAAAATCTTGGGTTATGCAGACGATCTGGCAATTATATCACCTACTCCAGCAACATCGATAGTGGAAATAGAAAGAGAGGCAAAAAAATATGGGCTTCTGTCTGGATATAAATTGAACCAGACTAAAACACAGATAGTTATTAACCAATTTGTCGCAATAGATGATGAAAGAGTTACAGATTCAGCTGTCTACTTGGGTATAACAATAACATCCAATTTATCCAAGTTGGTTGAGGAAAAATTGACTCCGGTGATTAGAAAGGCCAAACAAAATCTGGATAGGATGGATAATTTACATCTGTCAATAATTGGACGCTGCAATGTAATCAAGATGCTACTTCTTCCCAAAATGCTATATATTTTTTTCGAACTATTCCTTTAATATTTCCCAATAATTTGTTTAAGGATATTGAAAGGGTCTGCGATCGATTTATATGGGCAAAAGGTAAAACTCAGAGGGCCATAAAAATGCTGCCATTTTCTAAGGAAAAGGGAGGCTTAGCAGTTCCAGACTTTAAGGGATATTATCTAGCAGCAGTCTAGCAATATCTTAGAGGACTTCTCGGGGGAAACACTAATGATAGATGGCGGGACGGCATTGGGATACCAGATATATATGATTTACTGGTTAGTGATTCCAATAAAGGGTTACTCAAATTTAAGCAGTTTAATTATTACAAAAGAACAAGGTTTAAGGTCTTCTCCGCAGCTATATCAGTGTGGTCTATGGTATGGAAAAAAATTAAGCTAGGCCGGATGAGTTTTTATACACCTTTGTATAAGAATGAGCTCATCCCTGAAGTGTTTCATGATCAAGTTATGAAAAGATGGGATAACTCTGGGGTGTGCACTATAGGAGATATCATAGATGATTTTGGTATAATTTCTTTTGAAAGGGCATGCCAACTATACAAGCTAGAACGCAGAGATTTCTTTAAATTCCGCAGGTCAGATCAGTAATACATAGGAAAATGCTTGGGGGTGTTAATTTTAAAAGAGAGGATCTAATGGAATACATTCAAGATAAGAAGGGTTGCTCAATTTCACAACTGTATGGGGTGTTGAGTGAATGTAAAGAAGATGACAGGATTAAAGTTTTTGATAAATGGAGGAGGAAGCTAAACTTAGTAGGAAATGAGGGTGAAAAATCGCTGCAGCTTACTAATTCTATTGTTAAGGTTGCTAATCTGCAAGCACAATGTTATAAAACTTTTCATGAATTATATTACACACCGCATAAAATAGCACAATGGGGGGGGGGGGGGGGGGGACTAGCGAAATAACCTGTCCGAGATGCCAAAGCGCACAGGCTGACACTATTCATATGTTCTCAGCATGCCCAAATCTAAATCCTCTTAAACAGGCGATTGAAACATTCCTCAGAGATGAACTAGGGATATCAATTAGTTTAACAAATGAGATTATGATTTTGGGTGTTGGGAGAGAAGGGTTGGATATCCCCCATCCAGAATTTATATTTATTGCAATGGCCATAATCCGACTTTGTATAGCAACCCTCTGGAAGGATCCTAACCCCCCGTTGTTTAACCAATGGCACTTAAGAATGCTATCAAGGTATACCTTGGAGAAATCTTTGTATGAAAAAAAAGGCCGTAAAGCGATGCAGTTAGGTAAACGGATCTGGGCACCGGTAGAGCATTGGAAATTAAGAATAGAGGGGTAATCTATTCTATATAATATTTTAATAATCTTTAAATTGTTTCTTTTTTTTCCTTTCTCTTCCTTTTTTTTTCTCTCTCATGATTTTGTGTAATGATCTATGTGCCTTGAGATTTTTTAAATGAAGTATATCTGCTGTATGGAATATGTATATGGAACAAAAATAATTGGTTGGAATTATGTGGAAGTGTATTATCTGATGATGAATAATAAAAAAAAAATGTAAAACCAAGAAAGAAAATTAAAAAAAATAAATAAAAAATAAAGGAGCAAAAGAAGTACACAACTCTTTGAATTAACCTCAAGAGAGGGCGCGAACAATAGCCACTGGTGTTACAAAACCCCATGTACAATTTGCCTACTCTGTACTCAACAATGCGCAATTCTTTATTGATCCCAATCACACACAGCTGCTTCCTGTTTCACACTGTGCACTTCACTAAATACTTTGTGGCTACTTAAATGGAACATGGGATTGTCGACATTCCAAAACTTAGAGGCATATTTACAAGGACGGCGTTAAAATTATCGCCGCTTTAGCGGCAGCAAACTGCTGCTAAAACAGCGATAATGGCCTTGCTAATATGGTTTAAAGAATTCCAGTAGAAGCCCATGTTAGATGTGCAGGATATCTAACCTGGGCTTCTATTGTAATTCTATAACGCATATTAGCAAGCCCATAATCTGAGTTTTAGCAGCAGTTTTCTGCCACTAAAACAGCGATAATTTTAACAAGGTTTTTACTAATATGCCCCTTGGTTTGGATTTTGAAAGAGAGAACAGGGAAACCTGCTCACTCTTTCAAAATGCAAAGCAGATTGCTTTTCCCCACGGGGAGCTGCATATCAGCAGGTCCCCATGTGGAAAAGTAATGGCGGCTTCACAAGGACGCGGGGAGCTGGCTAGGACCATAGAGATATTGGGGCTCCACCCAGGGTCCCCAACCTTGTATATACGTCTAAACAGTAAACAGGGCGATATCATTTTCACCAAGTTTTTTGCCTTTTTCAAACAAATTTGATAAAATAGCCCTTGTTAATATGCCCTCAAGTTTGCTATGACAAAGCGGGAACCTCGACTCCCACCCTGCCATACCAAATAGCAGTGTCCCGGGGGAGCAGGCCCTGGGGAGTGGTGTTCCCCAGGGCCCTCGACTGCTTCAGAATCAGAGCCACGTGGCCCCTTTACCACAATGTAAAAAGCCCCGGAGGGTGGTGATCACCAGGCTTAGAGGGACCTTTGAGCCCTCTGACCCATTTTTTTCAAAGCCCCGAAGAGTAGCGGTCCATGGGGCTGGAGAGGGCCTTTAAGCCCCCCTACCCAAGTATTTGATTGAGGGAATACCTTTGAGCCCCCCACCCTTTTATTTTGTAGTACCGAGGGATGGCGGTCCCTGGGCTACAGGGTCCCTCTGGACCCCCATCAAATTTAATATTTTAGACCCCAGGATTTGGCCGACCCAGGTAGCTAATTTGTAAACAAGCACAGGAGCCCGCGCTTTTTATTTTTTTTATTTTTTTTAAGGTGGATCCATGCACCCAGCGCACATTTCTCCGTTTTCTCAAAAACAACAAAAACCTTTTTTTTGGGCCCTAGGGGTGCTTGCGGGACCCCCTAACCAGGTCTAGAGGGTCAAAATATTTCTAACCTGCCCCCTTTATACATTTTGAACACTTATTCCACTCCACTCATTTCTAGACCCTCGCTTCTACCGAGGCACAAAATGACTGCCAACACTTCCTGGTTTTGAATGTTGACAACCACTAGACAGCCAATTAGCATTCATTGCGTGATCGGGACAGTGTGTTAAGGGTGCGCTCAGGATGTGCGGATCCACCCCAGCCATAGATATATATGTACTTTTAATTGTGATTTTCTCCGTAAGTACTGAACAGATTTACACCATTTAAGCAAAAGGCACAAGTCTGAACTAAGGACTACCTCTTTGCCAAAATTGGTGTCATTCAGTTCGGCAGTTCGGGCTGTAGCCGCGATGAACGGTTCCTATGGAAAATTGCATGGGGAAAACATGTTTTGGGACCCCCCTTTTTTCTCAGCCCCCACTTCACAAATCACCCCAAGACCTTTAGGATAGGAGCGGACCGGAGAGCCCCACCAGTTTTGAAAATTTTGCAAAGATTCGTCAACTGCCTCCAAAGTTATTGCAAATAGAATGTTGCGGGTTTCCTATGGAAAATAGGTCCTAACCCTAACTAACTACTGGCGACCGCCATTAGGGAATATATAATATATATAAATATATACTGCCCTCATCTGTTTGGACGGTCTTTGTAGCTGCCTGCCCTTCATTTCTCCCATTACCTTCTACTACCTTCAGGCTTTCACTGTGAACCTCATTTGGGCTGCCTCTGAGCTCCGGAACGTGGGCCGCAAACTGCCTGGAAACTACACCTACCATCAGGCAGTGCGGTCCCGCAAGAGGAGCGGCGGGAATCACCGGGACACAGCCAAAACCGGGAAGATAAATACCACAGAGGGCTCCCGCGGCGCGGGACGCGCAAGGGCCAAGGGCAGGCCCGTCCTATCCCGTCTGTGGCTGGCTGAGGCTGGGCCCAATCTCTTGGTTTTGTTACCAAAAATAACAACGATCTTACCGACAACGGACAGTAAGAGTCCATTTATCGCTTGCGCTTGTCCAGCTTACATCTTCATTTTTTGAGCGCGAACTGAGACTGTGGACTAATTAGCTTACCTGAGCTTTATAATTGACGTGCCGTTGGATTAGCCACCAGGGGGTGGGGTGGGATTATTACATTATTTGTATCTTATTTTCTTTTTTCTCCCATGTTTTGTCTAAACTTGTAAATATATTAAGGCTATGGGGAAAAGGAAATTGTTAATCCCGAAGCCACCTGTGGGTTAAACTGTTATAGCTGCCTCACAACAATCTTTATTGAGTTACATCACAGGGCTATGGGGGCCTTAAACAAGCAGATTACCACAGTAGAAGAATCTCTAGAGGCAGGTTCTTCGCAGTTAATTTCTGAAATAGAACAACCAGTTGATTGGGTATCACCGAGGCAACCTGTAGCCCCTAATACCCTCACGAATGGTTGTATACAAAACATCTCTGATGAGATTTCTATAAGTGAATCCGACTCTCTATCACAGCCCCCCCAGAAAAAACATAAGATTCCTTCTTGTGTTGAGAGTTCGCTACCGATATGGGTATTGCTACAAGAGATAAGAACTCCCCAGATGTCACCACGCACATAACGACGAAACACACCAACTAAGGGAAAAAAAGGGCAGGTGTGAGAAGAGGTTCCTGTAGGGGGAAGGAGGACTCTTAAAAAAACAGAAGCATTAAGTAGTGATATAAAGAGATTAATCACTCTAGTGGAAAGACTGGATCTCTATTTAAGAGTAAACTTGGACCAAATGTGGGCAAGATTAACTCTTATTGAAGATCTTGTGTCCACTGACAAGAAGAAATGCTGTGACTCCACATCTGGCGTACACGAGCAAAGAGGGGAAAACAAGGGTAAACTATATCGCTCCAAATCCAATTTATTATGGCGTTCCAACCTTCAATAGATTTAATTTGTTATCTGGCTTGGAAGGAATTGATTGACTGGTTAATTATAACTCTACTGATTCTGGGTTACAGGAAGCCTGGATTGAGACGTCTAAAAACCAAACAAACTGTTCCCCCTCTTCCAATTGCCATATTCATAATGAGGTGAACAGTAGCAATCCCAAAACACAGACCTTAACTTATTTGCCCATAGCGGAGACCTTAGGCCCACCTTCATCTGGGTATAATAGCAAAAATCAAAAGGGACTAGAGTCATAAAGAACCCAGATCTGTATGGAGGGCCCATTAATCAAGGCCTTGAGCACCTTGTACCCCCGTCTGAGTCAGCCCTTAAAATAGCCTTTTGGAATGTAGCAGGTCTGCGCTCCAAACTGACTAATGATATTAGGCTTCGATTCGCGGGATTTTTAATGTGCTCTGCCTTCAGGAGACATGGGCCACTTCAGCTTTACATATTGAGGGCTATAAAACATTTTTCCACCGCAATTCCCTCCAACTCTGGGAGAGCTAAAGGAGGTTTGATCATTTTCATCTCCAATCGTTTAGCGATTAAGAAAATTGCCTTATCCAAAGCAGAACCAAACTTCCAAATAATAATACTAGACATGAATAAACATGACACTTATGTCCTGGGGAATTTTTATAATAATCTTCACCAGACTGACTTAAGAGCGAAATTTTGTTTTTCCTACAGGACTTAAAAAACAACACTAACAAAAATGTCATAATTATTTGGGGGGGGGGAGGGGCGATTTTAACCTTACTCTATGTGCTCAAAATAATAACTCCAACTGTGGTCTTCAGGATGAGAACGAAAATACTTTAACACATTTCCCCCACACAATTAGTGGAGAGCATATGAACGAAGTGTTATGTGCTTTGGAACTAGGGTTGGCAAATGAATTAGTGGTACCTTCGGTTCCGCTCACTAAAACCTTTAATGGAAGGGGAGCCTTTAGCATCATAGACTTAATTTTTGCCTCAATCAATGCAGCGTCCCGCATTGTAAATTTTAAAACACACAACAACTCTACCAGTGATCACTTTCCAAATAGCATCACAGTATCATACTCAACTAATCGACATAAGCGAAATTCTGTGAGAATATATGGGCAAGGGACCCTATCATTGAAAAGATTAAATGGGTACTCGCTTAAGTGGGCAAAGATCGATCCGATCAAAATCACTACTGAAGTAGTGAAAAATTCACTACAATCAGTTAATAAGTGTCTTGATATTATCACTAATGTTGAGATCCTGAATAGTTTCTCTAACATAACAACAGCAGTAAAGGCAGCCTTGCATAGGAATTTAAAGGATAGAAAGAGTAAAACCAAAGGATGGTTTAACAAAACCTGCACAAAAGCATATTCTAATCTTAAAACTGCCCTTCATAAATCGCAAAGGGACAAACAAGAAATTGCTCACTGCAGAAGGGAATATAATAAGGCCATAAAAGTAAGGAAAGCTGAATTTAAAGACGATTTATGGGCCCAATTACATAGAAGCTGTATAACAAAAGATAATATTGCTTTCTGGAAAGTTATAAAGTCACCTTTCCTTTCGAAAGCTAGTAATACTGCTAATATAGATATAGCCATTGATGAAGCAGCGTGGGTTCAGCATGTTGTGGGAATTTTTGGCTGTCATCTCAGGAACATACCCCTCAAATTCATGAAGAAAAGATGAGTACATCTCCACCCAAATCGGTTTTTCCTATCGCCTTAGAAATAACCCACATGGAAGTAGAGCATGCCCTATTAGCCAGTAAAGGCTGAAAGGCGCCTGGTCCCGATGGGGTCCCAGTAGACCATTTTAAGTACAACTTGGAACTGTGGACCCCAATACGGACCAGAGTCCTCGAGGCAGCATGTGCTGTGGGCCTCTTAGATTCATGGTCGGATTCAATCCTGGTTCCAATTTTTAAAAAGGGGGATCGCCACTGCCCATCCTGCTATCGACCCATATCCCTGTTAGATTCCTTAGGGAAAGTAGCGGGACATATTATTCTTAATCGTCTTCAGCTATGGGCAGAAGACAATAAGACACTTTCAGATCTTCAATTTGGGTTCATAGAAGGACTAGGCACCACAGAGCAAGTGCTCAATTTGTCCCATCCTTATTGCCAAATACGTAAATGCAAAAGGAGGGAACCTCTATATGGCGTACGTTGATCTAACTGCAGCCTTTGACTGCATTAGCCATTCCAAATTATGGTCCATTTTATCAGACATGGGGGTAGAGCTTCCGTTGGTAAATTTCCTACGGGAACTGTATTCCAACACCACAGCGAGGGTGAGGTTTGGAAGTAAGGGGGAACTAACTGCCTCATTCGGCGTGGAGAGGGGGATCAGGCAGGGATGTGTCCTGGCTCCCTTCCTTATTACCCTTTACATGAATGGGCTGGAACGTGCTATGCTAGAAGGGAGTCAGGAGCTACCCCTTATTAAAAGACGTCCAATACCGGCCCTACTATACGCCGATGACGCCGTGATTTTAGCCCGAACCCCCTAGAACTTCAATGCACCCTGAAGAGATATCATAGCTATATGTCCGACCTCCATCTTAGAATAAACATCAAAAAAACACTTATCGGGGGCGTGGCTAGCAGCCAACGATGGCGGCCGCAGCTTAGGGAGGCTCCCGGGTAAAGGCGGCTTTCCGCAGCAATCCGTACAATTATCCTGATCTACCCCGGCTACAAAGGGTGGACCGGACCCGGAGTCCGTGCAGCGAGCGACTCCAGAACTTTTTGGGTCGGCGATAGACCGCACGGGCACACTCCCGTTGGCCGGAGATGGAGGAGGAGCCGAGCCTGCACTCGACCGCGAAGCCGCGGAGCCACAGTTTGGTCGGATCCGACCGGAAGCGACCTGAGGCCGGGGCCGGGGGACAGGAAGTGTCGGCTCTCCAACTGCATCACTCCAGAGACCCGCGAACGTTCCCCACAACGACCCAGGCTCAAGAACATGCTTTACAGACTCCTGTTGACCCTCTCCGGGCGTGTAAAATTTTACCGAAGGCGCGGAGGACGTCGCGCACGTTGGGCACAACGCCGCCATTACCCGGCGGAGACGAACGGGAAGGCCGCTGAGCCGCCTCAACAGCAACTGCGATATGTCGCACAGGGGTCCCAAGAACACAACAACCCAGGCCAAGTTGGACAAATTCGCGTATGAGAGACGCTCACCCCCCCAGGACCAGCGAAGAACCGGTGGGAAAATGGCGGAAGCCGAGGTGGCGAGAAAGGCCACGCTGGACGATGTCCTGGCGGCGCTGGCGCAAGTACAAGAGACAGTGGGGGCCACGGCGACTGAAGTCACCCTAATCAGGGCGGATCTTCAAAAAATGAACGAGCGGGTCAAACAGGTTGAAGTGGTCACCAAATCGCTGGTCGAAGATGTGTCCGAACTGCAGATAGCTATGGAACGCCTGCAAACTGACAATAAACTACTCAGGGACAAGCTGGACGACCAGGAAGGTCGCTCACGACGCAATAATGTCCGCATTATCTGGGTACCGGAATCGGAAGACACTGGGGCCATAGACCTATATGTGGAAGATTTGATAAAAACTCGACTCCAGCCAAAAGGCCTGTCCAATTTCTTCTCGGTCGAAAGGGCCCACCGTATCCCGGGGGGGAAACCCAGGACGGGAGGCGCGCCACAACCAATCCTGGCGAGATTGTTCAATTTCCGTGATCGGGACGTCATTTTACAGGCCGCAAGAGTAGCGCCGGCCATCCAGATTCAGAACTCAAAAATTGCCTTCTTCCCGGACTATACAGCGGAGGTTTCTAGGAAGAGGCGAACGTTCCTGGAAGTGAAGAAAACCTTGAGAGAGAAAGAACTACCATACTTAATGGTATTCCCGGCCAAACTACGAGTGGTGGCGGACAAGAAAGTATGGTTTTTCGACTCTCCTGACACGGCACAAGACTGGCTGGAGGGCTGGCACACCGTTGGATGACAGCGCAGGATGAATAGACCGGATCAAGATCGCAGAGGAGACAGCAGAAATGGCTCGCAGGCGTCTGGTCGTGTGGAGGGTGCAGAACGTTCGCCTTCCCATGGTTTTGAAGGGGGAGGCGGAGATGAATGACTCCGGCTACGGACTCTGAACTGACCGAGATCACCTAACTTGGTGCTCCATAGCTGCACTTTGACTCTGGCATGGCAACCCCGAGAGCCTACAGGGGAGCCGCCAACCCGGGGAGACGCTCTCCCCCCTACACGCAAGTACTCTGGTTTTGGGATGGGTAAAGCACTCTGCTCAGTTGGGGTGGCGGGCAGTTGGAGGTCCGTTAAGCAGGGGGGCACGGAGGGGGGTTTGTTTTAAACTGTTTATGTTAGGAATGTGCACAAAGGGTCGAGGACAATGTTTCGGTACATATGGGAATCAGGACACATTGCTGGGAACGGACAGTGACACTATGCCCCCATGATGCTTCTGAACGCCTTGCTGCGCGACGACGCAGCCGATAGCCCGGTTGCATCTAATACCCCCCGATGGCTAACAATTCCGTACCGACAGGGGGGGTGAATCCCTCTGACACACACTGCCCACCTATGACCTTGATGTCCTGGAATGTGAGAGGTTTGAGGGACAAGGTTAAGCGGGGATTGGTATTGACTGCTATTAAACGTCTGCGGCCTACTGTGGCCCTGTTGCAAGAGACTCACCTAGTGGGGGGAGCTACGAAGGCCTTGGATAGGCAAGGTTACAAAATGTGGGCCCACTCTGCTTTCACGTCCGGCTCCAGGGGGTCCGGCGTTCTAGTACAGAAGAACTCACGTTTCCTGCCCCTATCAATTAAAACTGACGACCAGGGCTGCTTCGCGGCCGTGCAGGGACAATGGGAGGGGAAACTCTTCAACTTGGTATCAGTGTATATTCCACCGGCATTGCACTCAGTCCACCTCCCGAGACTAGGGGACTTCCTTTTAACTCTCCCCGAGGGTGTGACCATTCTAGGGGGGGGGGACTTCAATGCGGTCATAGACCCACAGCTAGATAAACACCCCTCCCCCAACCAGACAGGGGGGGAAACGTATTTTCGACGGTTTACCACGGCCATGGGCCTGGCGGACATCTGGAGGCACTTACACCCGGGCATGCAACAATACACATTCCATTCCACGGTACATGGCAGCCTGTCTCGCATCGATTATTTCCTGTCACTGGGGGAAGCCCTTTGCCATGTAGATACCCTAGCGATACACCCCCGAGGTATTTCAGACCACTCACCGCTCACACTGACACTTTCCCTACAGACGAGAGCACGTAAGCGCATTTACCCCATGCACGCATCATATTTTAAAGTTCCACAGGTTCGTAAAGCACTCAAACACGCCACGAAACAATACTTTCTTGAAAATACACATTCAGTGCGTTCTCCGACAATGCTTTGGGAGGCCTATAAAACGGTTCTGCGGGGCCAAGCCATTAACACCATAACCGGATATAAAAGACAACAGTCACAGGAACTAGCCGACCTAGAGGTTACTTTGAGGGAACGGACCGCGGCACATGAGTCTCACCCTTCTCCCTCTGCCCTGCACGCACTCACTCTCCAACAACAATTGTACAATGATCACCTACGCCTGGTAGTCAAGGGTCTCATAACCGACACTCAGAACAGGATTTATGAAGTGGGGGACAAAGCAGGGAAAATGCTGGCGTGGCTCGATAAGCGTGAGGGCAGCTCCAGGGGAGTCCAGCGTCTAAAAGATGAACAGGGAGTGACACACACCGATCCGAGGCATATAACTGAACTGCTTGCGACCCATTTTGAACAAGTGTACACCCCGGCTCGTAAGATTACACCTGAGAGAGCCAGGGCGCTCTTGGCACCGACTGAAGTTCAGACCCTCTCGCCGGAGGCATCGAGCGAGCTGGAGGCGGACATTACGGCCGATGACATTCAGCTGGCCATTAAGGCTCTAAACCCGGGCAAGGCATTGGGACCGAATGGGATACCCATAGAATGGTATCAAATGATGCCGGACACCCTCAGCACGCATTTGTTGGGGATGTTCAAGGACAGTTTGGAGAGGGGTTCCCTTCCACCAGACCAACGTGTGGCTACTATCGTAACAATCCCCAAGCCGGGCAAACCACCAGAGGACTGTTCCTCCTATTGACCCATTTCCTTATTAAACGCGGAAGTGAAAATCTTGGCCAAGCTTCTGGCACAAAGGATCCTGCCCCATCTGTCCTCGATTATACACCCGGATCAGTCCGGGTTTATGCCGCATAGGAACACAGCGCTGAATTTGCAGCGACTGCATGGTATCCTGGCCAGAGCGGACACCATCAACACGCCGGCAGTAATCCTAGCCCTTGATGCCAAAATGGCGTTTGACCTGGTAGAGTGGGAGTACCTTTTCGAAACGCTGACGCGTATGGGGTTCGGGCCTCGCTTTTTAGCGTGGGTCAAACTGCTGTACACAGCCCCAGTGGCTCACGTAGTGGCGAACGGCCACATTTCCCGCACTTTCCAGCTGGGACGGGGCACGCGACAGGGGTGCCCTCTGTCACCCCTGTTGTTCGCCATCTCACTGGAGCCCCTTGCGACTCTCACACGAGCCTCTCCCCTCCTCATGGGTATACCAGGGGCCGGGGGTTGGGAAGACCGTCTGTCCCTATACGAAGACGACATGCTGCTATATTTAACGGACCCCGAGGAGGGTGTACCGGCCTTGTTGCGCATTTGCGACACGTATGGCAGGATCTCCGGCTACACGCTAAACTGGTCCAAATCAGAGATATATGTCTTACGAGGTCCGGCTCCGGATCTCGGCAATGATTGCCCGCTACGACTGGCGGGATCTTCTTTTAAATATCTAGGCATACACGTCACAAGGGACCCGACTGAATTCATGGATAAGAATCTGAAGCCGCCCTTAGACAGACTCAAGCGGGATGTGGAGTTCTGGTCCGGCCTACCACTAACACTCCTCGGTCGGGCGGCACTTTACAAGATGATGGCGTTACCGCGCTTCTTGTACGTCCTTGATAATTCGCCCTACCCTGTGCCGCCCAAGTTTTTCCAGAAAGTGGCGGCTCTGGTCTCCAACCTATTATGGGGCAACCTCCCGGCGAGAGTGGCACAATCCAAGTTACACAGAGACTGGTATAGCGGGGGCATTGCACTACCAAATTTAAAACTGTACTATTGGGCTGCACACCTAAAACCCATTAATCAATCGATCCACACACCGCATACAGAGCCAGCATTTCACTCAGACAGGGTGCAGTTGGGCGCTGATAGTCTATTGGGTCCACTGTATGATCACCGCAAGATACGAACTCTGGTCGGCCCCACCAAGTTAACCGTGCAGATATGGCACGCAGCTACGGCAGCTCTGGGCTGGAAAGGGAGAATCACTAGGATGACTCCGCTGTGGGACTCTCGCACACTGGGCAACCTGAGGAACACCAAGGGGTTCGCACAATGGAACACAATAGGCATCTCAGTGGTGGGTGACCTATGGGAGAGGAATGAGGTTATCCCATTTGCCTGAATGAAAGAACTCTATGAGCTTAACAACAGGGAACTCTACAGATACATCCAGGTCCGTCACGCACTATTGGCAGCCATCCCAGCAGACTCACCACTGCCAGAATCCTCACCCTTGGAGGATCGCCTACTCACTGATTACATGTTAGAACGGGCGACTTCCCTCACTTATCGCAAGTTACTCAATAACTCCCCTGAGCCCACATCACACCTGAAAGAGAAATGGGAAGGAGAGATTAACGACATGGATGAGCATGAGTGGAACGAAGCACTTGGGTCCCCTAAAGAAGTAGGCATCTCGGCGCGCATGCGGCTGGTGCAATTTAAGATCTTGCACAGGGTCTACTATACAAGGACAATGCTACATTGCATACACAGGGTGCCCCATCCTTACTGCCTGCGTGGGTGCGGGGAGGAGGGCACGTTCTTCCATACCATTTGGGACTACCCCATGATCCAGGAATATTGGAAACAGGTGCTCCGCACACTCTCACAAGCATTAGATCACTCCATATTGCCTGACCCGAGAAGGTGCTTGCTTAATATATGGGGGCCTACCGACTTGACCCGATACGAGCAACTTTGGGTCACGGCGGGGCTAATGGTGGCGAAACGGGACATAGCACAGCGCTGGGGGGCAGCAGAACTGCCGACCAAGTCCCAATGGTGCTTGAACATGGATCGAGTGATGTTAACCGAGCGAGCAGTGTACACCAACCGAGCCTGCCCCAGGAAGTGGAATAAGATATGGCTGAAATGGAATGAGTACAGGGGGGGGACATCTGCGAACCCCTACAAGAGGATGAACAGGATGAATCTGACGATGAGGGAGAGGAGGGCTTAACCTAGACGGGATGAGGGACTGGGGAGGGGGCCTAGGCTGCTATGGGAGGCTTCTTTTTAGAGCTTACCCTGATGAGTCAAGGGGGTGGGGGCGGATGTAGTAAGTGGAGGCATGCGAGCGCTGTGTAGGGATGACGGATTTCCGTACTCCCAAGAGACACTGGAGACTTGAGATGCACTGATTCATGTCAGACCGTAATGTCATTCCTAACTGTTGTTGTTATGAGTTTGTTATTTTTCAAAAAACGAGAAAACTCCATCAAAACCTCATTTCCTGCATCGAATACTTGCTCAACTGGCACTTTTATTTTTTTCAGTACGCTTCATCACGCATTTATAATAACTGTGGCTTCATTATCCTTTGTACTGAACATCCTTGTATACAACGCTCCTCTGATAGCGGCCGGCCCACAGGGTTGTAGGCATTCCGCTGTGTACTATGCAAAGTGCAATAAAGGTTTTGGAAAAAAAAAAACAAAAAAACACTTATGTCCATAGGAAATAGACGGAAGATAACTAAGGATATTTTCATTCACAATATTAAACTTGAGACCACAAAGACTTATCCTTATCTAGGTATTCTAATAAACGTTAAATCCTTATGGAGACAGGCAATCGAGGCAAGAAAATTGCTTTTTATGCGGGCTACAATAGCACTGGTCAGCTTTGCACAAAGGCTAGGAAGAAGACCACCGGCGGAACTGATACAAATCTATCGGGCAAAGTGTATAAGTGTGGCGACCTATGGAGTGGGGGTGTGGGGCCATGGAAAAGTAGAAGCCCTACAAAAAGTTGAGAACAGTTTTCTCCGATTCCTACTTGCTGTCCCCCTAAGCTCCTTCACCTACAATTGCCATTTGGAGCTTGGCCTTTCATATATTACTGACATAGTCAAGCTCCAACCTATACTTTTATGGCACAGCCTCTGGTCATCTACCAATGCCACTTTTAGCCAAGGGCTTTCAGAGGATTGTCTTTCCCTTGAAAATGGGTATAAGATTAAATGGCTCATGTATATCAAAATAAATTCTACGATCTAGGATTGGCAAAGTACTACCATTCCCCCACAACAATCTCTGAAATATCCAGAAAGGAATTTAAAAAATATGTTTGATCCATCTAGAGCAACTCAGGTTAGCCACCAAGAAAAGTAAATATTCCGTTCAACATGCACTAACAATACAAACCACTTTGGCCATTCAACTATATTTAGTTTTTGACCTAAGTGGTTATGAAAGATTTTTGCTGATACGATTTAGGTGGAATATATTCCACTGCCTGGTATCTTTTCCAGAAACAAATGACTGGTCTACGAACCTTACGAAATGCCCCTGCGACGAAGTCTCAACCCAATCTACGATGCACACGGTCCCATTTAATAAATTCTATAAAGAGCCGAGGACCCGCTGGTTGATTCCGTTACTAAAGCACCTGGGTTTAAGGAGATGTCATCCAGCTGATCTTGTTTTACAATTTTTGGAGGCTCCATTTTTGGCAAAAAACATTGCACAATTCCTGAGGTTTTGTGTTAAACACAGGCCAAACCTAGGGGAGCTTACGAATTGTATAGAATTGTTAAGAATCAGGATATTTGCTACTCTTTTGTGCTTATAATTATTCATAGAAGGCTTTTCAAAAACCTAGGGTGTACTGTTAAACTTTATCCATTGGATTAGCTGCTAAAGTTTTAGTTACTGTGCTCATAATTATCCATATAATGCTCTTTTCGATATCTAGTATGTACTGCTGCACTTTATTCACTGGACATGCTGTCAATGTTTTAGCTATTGATATCCCATGGGGATATCATTTTTGTTCTTTTTAAACCACTGTTTTAATGTAAACTTTTAAAAAGAAACTGTACTTTTATGGTTTTTCTAAATTCGAATACCGAATAAAGGACTTTCAATTGAATTGATACTGAGAAACTCAAAGGTTACAAGCACGTTATAGTTAGACTGACATTTCACACGAACAAAACCAGAGAAATTCAGATGTTATAGTTACCGGAGCTAACTATAACTCAAGACCCCGCAATGCACTGCTTATGACCTCACTTATTACATCACTCATAAGATGGTCCGTGACATCACTGATGATATCTCAATTGAAAGTTTTTTTTTTTTTAAGTTATTAACCTCTCAGTATAGGTCAGGATGCACGGAACATGCTTACCTCCGAGTGCCAGTCCCACCCGTGGATACAGCATTCCTAAAATGTTTTACTTGCACATCATTAGGAGCAGAAGAGGATGACGAGGAGCACAGGGTGTTGGTGCCAACAGAGAAAGAGTCTTCATCTCTTCAAAGAATGTGCTACACTAAACACCTGAATAAAGACTAGGAGGAGTCAAAGGACCCTCAAATACCTCACAAATGGCGGCGGCCATTGTGAATGTTTAAAGTTTATTATGGCACATTTTATCCTTGTGAGGCAATCGTGATTCATAGTTGCTGCAGCTGGGACCTGCTACTCCGAAGTTTAGAATCCTCACAATCTGTCACTCTTGAAAGTTGATGAAAGGCATATCTGGAGTCAGAGAAGCACTTGCATAAAAGGAAATAGACGTTGCACTTGAACATTAATTCATGGGTCTCCCATTAGGATTACATACTCTTACTTTGCACAAGCAGTCATCCATGAGAGTTACCAACTCTTGCTTTGCACCTTTTTGTTACACAAGAAGTCATCCATTAGGATTCAAACTTTATATTGTAGTTGTGTCTTTCTACAGGTAGGGTTTGAAACCTCATCCTACACAGTTTTTATATTTTTATTATAAACACATTTTGTATTAAGGTTTTATTTTGAAACCGTATGATTGTTGGTTATTAGGCATACAATTGGAATGAAAGAATGCTTTTCATTTTACAGTTATCAACCAGTTACATTAATCACCATCATAACACTAGAGTGTTATCACATATTCTTGCAAAGTTAGTGCATCCTGAGACAATGGTGCCCACGTGGTAATGAATGACAACAAACTTAAGGAATATAGATTTAGGGAGAACTCAAGATTTTAGCCATGGAGTTGCTCCCCTCGCTTTGTTGAGTATTAAATTGGGATTAGGGAGTTCAGGGAGTTGCAGGAAAACTGTAACAAAGAGATATAAACAGCAGTGGCTACCAGCAATCAGTGAAATGCAATAGATGGTTTTCTCACATTTTTAAACACTTGTTCAAAATCTTTAAAAAAATATGGAAAAATACATTCAAAACATACACAAATTTAATTGTTCTCCTATTTTCATGGTTTTTTTTTTATTTCCCAATTTATGGGGGTAAATCTGTAAATTAAGTGCAAAAATGTATGAGGCAACCTATACAAACAATTTGCACCACTGACTTTTTTTTAACCCAAACGTTGCGCTATGTATTGTAAATGAGAACCTAAACACATGTTGTAATCATACAAGTAGTCATATCACCCTTTTGAGGTATTTAGAATCACGGATACATAAAGGAAATCAAAAAAATAATCTGATAGCAGAGCAGAAGTTTTAAGTATGTCTGTCTGGTTTCTTTTTTCGTTTTATTAATGTATAGCGAGCATAAAATGCTCTTCCTGTCATTTGACTAGTACTCACTATAAACCCACTAGCATTACCAAAGAAACAGTTCAAAATCCTCTACCAAAATTATGTGAAGTTGTCCCCCACTTCACCAATCTCTGGAGTGGCCTCTTCCTCTTGACTTTGCTCTGTGTCAGATGTGATCTGGGCCAATCGAACTTACTCACAGGCCTTGAGGGCTTTTTCATAAGCATCTTTTTTGGCATTGTGGTCTAATTTCAGGTCCCTGTCCTTGCACAGGGTTTTTACTTGGGGCACTTTGAGAGTAAACAGGCTGCCCAGATTCAACTCCATCGTCCCTTTAGATTTTTAAAAGGTGTAATCATTAGAATCAAAAAGTAATTTAGAAAACCAAACATAACCCAATTATTGACTTAAACCAAATTAAAAATCTAAAACAATTTTGCATTCTGGGAATTTAGGGATTTTTCATTTTCTAGCATAATAGCTTAGTGATACTGTTAATCACCAGTTCTAAGTGCCAACTCTAAACACCAATTTGAGAAAGTGGATTACTAGTTGATGTGGATGGTAGTCCTCTTCAAGTAATAACAGCAATATAAATGACTAGTTCTAATTAGCTCTCATTAATTTAAGCCTGAGATCAACACTTGCTAGCAGACAGGCTTAATGTAGGAAAGATTTGTAAAGCATTTGTCAGTATCAAAATAGTCAATAGGTAGAAAACACAACAGAATACAAATTCCACTCCAATTTATCAAACATAATGTAAATGTTAATCTTCAAAAGACACCAAAATGGAAAATACTTGATGTGGTTAACCAGATATATGATTTTTCAAAGTTTTAGATTTTTCTAGCCCCAAAAAGAGCAAAGCACCAACCATGGGTATTTGATTACGCTAGACTAGGTCAAAGTCAAAAATGAAGCCCAGCAGGGATGGAGCCTGTGTCAGATACACGGGCCAGATTTGTCTTGCTGAAAAGTTTACCTACTGACTTATTCTAGAGAAAATTCTTGGTGAAGGTTTGAGCTTCAGGGTGGACCCAAAGAAGGGCTTGTTGTTTTCTACCATCGGAAGTGCGTGACCTTAGTTGAAACCACGGCTTTGGCGGGAAGTTCAAGGGTCGTGACATTGACGATGGGAAAGTTCTAAGTGGGCAAAGTCTAAAGTCTGTGCTAAGGTAGGTCTCGTCGGTGGTATCTCTCTATGTTCACAATAAAACTTTTTGGGAAGTCAGACTGCTTTTAGCAGGGGAAACCAGTAAGTTGAATCTGACCAGTGGTGCAACGTCAGCAGCCGTGGCTCAGTGTGGGTCCGTTGGTAGCATCTGATTCTTTTTGGAAAAAGTTTCAAGGATTTAGTTTCAGTACTTGGAGGAGAAGAGTGCACTCCAACACCAACCAAAGGTCAAGGACCTTGTGGCACCACTTGGATTAGGACTCAGTGTCCCAGAAGCCACTAGCAGGGTCCAGAGAAAATCTAGTGGAACTGGTCAACTGGGCTCATGACGTTGCAGGCTTTTTGTAACTTTTGTATTCTTGGAGCTTAACAGGAAGCTAGCTGAATAACTCTTGGGGTTTCTCTCCACAGTTAACAGTAGGTGGACTCCTTTCTGAAGTCCAAAGGGTTCCACAGGAATAGTCCTTCTATATTCCTCAGGTCGAGAAGTGTTCTGAGGAATGTACCAAGGGGTGTCACTTATGCTTGGCACTAGCTTGTAGGTGGGGAAATTCCCTGTCCAATTGAGTAAAGGTTCCTGGGAGCACCTCTACCCACTTTGACATAATTTCCTGCCAGTTGGCTCTAAACACCCTGCTCTGCCAAAACCAAATATGGCAGAATATTCACCTAGTCAGAGATCTAGGCACACCCCGAGTTCTGTCTAAGGAAATGAGAAAATCCCCCTGCCAACTAGTTCTGGAACAGGATTCACCCTCCAATGGATACTTGGATAATGGCAGAGGTAGGCCTAGTTGTGAGTTGCATCCGCCTGTGACAGGGGAGGCCCCATTGAAGCTTGTGCACTTGGCGGGCAAACCCTCCAGACCATCCTGTCAGGAGGAGGTCACACCTCCCAGCTAAGGGCCTCTTGTACCTTTTATTCCCTTTCCCCAATAACCACCTCCCATCAGGCTGCCAGGAAACAGTTGGAAATTACCTCTGAAAATGCTACTAGAGATTGTAGGCAAGAAAATGGCAACTGAAAAACAATAACAATGGATTTAACGCAGATCTGTGACTGAGGGTGATTGTTTGATTTGTTCAGCATTCCTTCCATCATCTGTTCTTTTTCCATATGTCGCCTTAAGTGGGAAAGGTATGCCCAGACATGGGTCCTTTGCTCGCCATGCCACTGGATTCAAGCTAGCCTGACTGAGTGCTGATACCCCGAAACCTGTCAAAGGATGGTTGTTTCTGGTCCAGTGAGGACCTGGCTTGGCCGTTCGGGCAGAGCTGTTCCCATGGGGAGCAGGGTCAAGACTGATTTGCATATGGCTGGGTCCAAATTGGATTGATGAGCAAAAAAAGATGGGTTTCACCCAGAACTGTGACTGGGGCTGAATGTTTGATTTGTTCATCATGCCCTCGATCATCTGTACTTTTTGCATTTGGCGCACTAAGTGGGAAGTGCATGCTCCGATGTGGGTCCCATGCTCGCTACATTACTGGATTCAAGCTAGCCTGGCTGGGGAGGGATGTTTTTTTCTGGTCCAAGTATTACTGGGTCCAAACTGGAATGGCGAGCAAAAAAACGATGTATTTAACCCAGATCTGTAACTGGTTGTGAATGTTTGATTTGTTCAGCATTCCGTCCTTCATCTGTTCTTTTTGCAACTTTCTAAAAGTGGTATTTTAAAAATAGTAATTTACAGTCTGACATGACCATTGAATTGTGTTTTACATTATTTTTTATTTGAGTCCTTCAATCATGGTTCTAGCTCTTGCCAATCTGATGTTCTGCACTATATGGTGCTATAATGTAATCCAGTGCTTTTCTATGGGAAAGCCAGCCTAGCCACAGTGAAAAATTACTTTGGAGATTTTTAAAAACCAAGGTATGCACAACATAAGCATATGTCTTACTTTTTAAAACCATGCACCCTGCCCTATGGGCATTTAGGTCCTGCCTTGGGGGTCAATTATCAGTATTAAAAAGGAAGTCAGGTTTTTTGCTAGGTCAAATTTGCTGTATTAAAACTGCACATTCAGTCTGCTGTGGCTAGCCTGAAGATAAGGTGTGCCTTGTCACTTTAGTAGTGACACAATAGGTGCAGCAGTCCACTAGTGGCATGTACCTTACAGGCCCTGTGTACACAGAGTACCATATACTAGGGACACACAGGTAAGATAAATATGCCACTCAGGGAACTCCCCTAGATGAAACCTGTATTTTTGGACCCAATTTCCTCAGAAGCACAAGAAATGGGATTAACAGGTAAGCAGCTTTTCTGCACCTTTTGCAGCTATTACCACGTTTTTCCTTTTTGTTGTACAAAATGCAAAGCGAGAGCTGTTTACACTCAACTCCAACTGCCACAATATTAAAAACCAACCTCAGAACATTTGTATTTCTGAGCAAACCTATCACTTTCAAAACCGACACATCCCAGTGAAACATGCAGATGACATTAGCATAAACATAACAGGCCCTCTCACTCGTTAACACCAACCTGGCTTGTGATACTAGTGTAAAAAGAACTGTACTGTGGCTAAGCAAAGGACTACTTATGCCCCCCTCCAAGAAATAAGGGAAGGAAAGTCCTTCAGCACGCCCACACACACAAAACCCCACAAACATCTTCCTAGATAAAACTTGTTTTACTTTAACACCATTCACGTTGCATCCAAGCTCCATACTAACTCACAACCAAATAACAGACAACATCTAGTGGTGCTTCCGGTCTATTTACTGGCATGTGCAGATCCACATAAAAAGGGCACAAGCGGGTAATGAAAGTGCCACAATACTAGAACAATGGTGGTTGGCACTATACAAATATTAAGGTCAAATATAAACAAGCAATTAAAGTCCCAATTTGTTAGGAAGGCATAGCACGTCGTGTTTATAGCATTACCAGGGTTGGATTGGCAAGGTGGGCATTTGGCCGGTGCCCGAGGCCCAGCGCCTGAGGCTTGATGTGGGACGGTTTTTCACCCATCAGTGTTCGGGCTGGCTCTGCTGATCTCAACTCAAGAGACTGCAGCAGCCCCTGCCCAACCCAGCACAGATTATCGTGGCCCACTGTCATGTATAGAATGAAAATGGACAAGCCCCAGCAGTCTCAGCATGCTGTGGGAGCTGCCACCCTGGCCATGGGGTATGACAGTGAGGCCTCGCCACAAGAGACGCTGCTTCTGAGGGGCAGTTTTTTCACTCCCCTCAGATGAGGGGAGTGATGAGGGCAATGAATGGGGTACTGCTCCCTCCCTCCCTTGCAGTGGCTGAGACACACTCCCATTCATGGTGTGCAGGGAAGGCACCCTCGCTGCTCTACCAGCCTCCCACCTCAAGCCCTCCTCCTCTCTGACATCTGCAACGAATACACACCGAAGACCTCACTTAAGGGTACGGCCTTTACTCACTCCAACATCCCTGTTATTATAGGTACCAGCAGAACCCTATTCTCCCCCTGCTCCGCCAGACCCCCCCTCAATGTACCCCCATCCAATGATGCCCCCCAAAAACAACCCTAAGCCCCTGGCCTACATGCTTGTGAACTGCTGCTCGGCGGTTCGACATGCGACCGAAATTTCCTAAACTATCCTTAGTGAAGATATAGACATCGCCTTCCTCACAGAAACCTGGCTCAATGATCAATCAACACCCATCCTTGATTTACTCTCCCCCCAGGTTACTCTATCATCAGACAAGACCGACCGAAGAAAATAGGAGGTGGAATAGCAATAATCTGTAAAAGGTGAACTCCAGCTCTACCTAGTCAAAAACACAGACTTTGCTACTTTTGAATACCTTGGAGCAGAACTTAAGATTCAAGGAGCTCCCCCAATATGACTACACAACATCTACCACCCTCCGGGTGAACCTCTTCCCTTTGCTGATGAACTATCTGACCTTCTTACTCAATCGTCACCTTCTATCTCTAAAAATCTCTTCCTAGGAGACTTAAACCTTCACTGGAACGTGCCCGAGGACCCCACTGTAAAACTTCTCATTAACCTTCTTGAGATTAACAACCTCAAACAACTCAGCCATTCCCCAACCCACTCAAAAGGGCTACTCTTGACGCCATCATTGCAAATAACGATTTGGCATCCCTTTCTAACATCATCCCTATCGATTGGTCTGATCACCACGTCATACTGTTCTCGATCTCCCCCTTATCCCCGCCCGCCCCATCTAAAAACAACAAAAACTAAATTTCAACCAGAAACCTTAATCTTATCCCCCCTGGGGTACTGGAGGCCAAACCCCAAGCTCAACTTTACTGCACCCTTCCCTCTCTTAATGTAAATGAGCTCACTGAGCACTATAATAAAACTGTCTCTGAGGTCTTAGACCAACTTGTACCACCCAAACTAAAAACTCAAAAAATATCCTGTCCAAATCATTGTTTAACTTTGATCTCAACAATGAAAGACGAGGACTTTACTGGCTGAAAGAACTTGCAGACAACACCCTTCCCCCTTCAACCTCGTCCTCCTTCGAACTGCTAGATCTACTTACAAGAAACACATTTTCTCTGAAAAGGTATCCTTCTTTCGTTCACAAATCGATCATGCCAAAACTAGACCCAGAGAACTGTTCAACATAGTTAGAAACCAAACTCCCCCCGCCCCCCTCAATTTGACAGCCACCACTAGCAAATGTAAAGAAATTGCTAACTGTTTTTCCCCAAAAAAATCGCCCAATCCTTCATGTTAACCCAGATCCCTCCCAACCCCCAATATACCCCTGCTACTACTCTAACACCCTCCTCTCTGATCCTACCCCCTACCTCCTCCCCGCAACAACTTTCCACAACCCCTTCTGAAACTTTCCCCTACATAACACACCCCAAAAATAATGCCTCCTGCCAGAATTTCCACCCAGTTTCCGAACTAAAAGTCTTTAAAATCCTGTCCAAATTAAAACCGTCCTCTCAAACAAAAGACCCTCTCGCGTCTACCCTCGTCCAAGATCTTAAACACGTCTTTGTCTCTTATTGGACCAATATCATCAACTCCTCCCTTTCCTCGGGGTGCGTCCCTGTCTCCCTCCAACTCAGACAAGTCACTCCCATTCCTAAAAACCCTAAGGCCGACCCAAACGACCCTAATACCCTCCTCCCCCTCTCAAACCTCCCCATTCGCTCGAAAGCCCTTGAAAAATGTGCCCTTCTTCAATTGGATAAACACATTGACACTTACAACCTACTCGACCCCCTACAATCCGGCTTCGGTAAAGGCTTCAGCACTGAAACTGCATTGCTGAATATAGTTGATGACATCCACCATACCCTGGGTAATGGAGAGTCCTTTCTACTCATTCTGCTTGATCTCTCTGCGGCATTCGATACAGTTAACCATTCAACCTTACTCAATACACAAACTTTGTTTCGGACTTAATGGAACTGTCCTCAACTGGTTCACCTATTTCCAACACAGAACCCAGCAAATCAAAATCCAAAGCTGCCTGCTAGCCCCACTTCTGTTTCCCTCGGTGTCCTCCAAGGATCTAGCCTCTCTCCTGCTCTCTTCAACCTATTAATGGAACCCCTTACCCTCTTACTTAAATAAGCCGGTATTAACGATCACCTGTATGCCGATGATACCCAACTGTACTATAAAATCAAAACCCACTCAGATGTCCTACACCTTAACACCGCCCTTGCTAATATACAAACCTGGTTCTACTCCAACCATCTCAAACTCAATTCAAACAAAACTAAGATCATTCTTTTCTCTCCTAATAACAACCCATTCCCCATCCAAACATGGATCACTGACCTTAGTGCCCTAAACTGTTCACTTATCTGAATCAGTAAAATACCTTGGCATCACCATTGACAGCAAGTTAACGCTCAATTCCCATATAAAAAAATTGTCAAAAGTAGCACTTTTCACGCTCCAACATCTCAAAAAATTCAAACCTTTCATTCCAGCTGAAGATTTCAAATCTGTTGTCCAATTATTAGTCGTCTTTAAAATGGACTATGGCAACACCCTACTCTCTGGATCTCCCAAAGTTCACCTTGCCCCCATCAAATATGTTCTCAGCCTAGCGGCCAAGCTCACAACTGACTGCAAGCGCTCTGACCATATCTCGCCTGCGCTTAAGACCCTTAAATGGCTTCCTATCGAAGGCAGATCCTCCTATAAAATAGCCTGCATTAAGTACAAAGCCCTTCATCAAAAAAGCCGCTTTACCTTTCAAACAAACTCAATAAAGCGGGCAGTACCCGACCGATGAGAAGTACCAACTCTCTCCTCCTCGTCCTGCCTCTGTTAAAAAAGAAAGCCGCACAATCTCGCTCCTTCTCTGGTAAGGCTCCCAGCATCTGGTATGCCCTCCACTAAAGATCTACAACTCAACTCTTTATACGCCAGTTTACAAAAAGACCTTAAAATGCACCTACTCAACAAATACTAGGGTCCTTAATCCTTCTATTACCATACTTGCTACACCCTCCCTTCCTTTTGAAACTCTTGCCTTCCCCTCCTCTCTTCTCCTCGCTTGTGTCGACCTCACCTATTCACCCCCTTACCTACACTTCTTCGCCTTTTTCTTCCCCCTTCCACCCCTTTTCGAACACTTTCCCACCCCACTTTTTCCCTCTACCCAACCCTTACTTCTTGACAAAATAATGAGTCTACCTCCTTTATACAGTTTAATAATTTGCAATTACTCTATTCACGTGTTGTTTCGTAAATAGCCTCTTCTTTGCACTTTTTATTGATTCAAGCTGTATTACTCAATGGATACCACTGTTATGTATTCTATGTACTATTGTCATTCCAATGTAAAGTGCCCCGATACCCCCGATGGAGCCAGTGCTATATAAAAACTTTTAAATAAATAAATAGATATAAACCCAGAATTCAAACCAGAGCTTTAAGTGGGATGAAAAAACTGGGGGAGGGAGGGGACCTCTCAAAGGGGCGTTGTCGATGTAATTAATGACGTGGCTCAAAAACATGTCAACTAAAAATCTGTCCCTTGCATTGGGTGCCGCCCAACTTTTATTTTGCTGTTTCTGTCATTGCATCCAGATACAGGATAGAACAAGTCACATGATACATACAAGTCAGGACTATTGGCTTTGTCAATGGTTGTTAGTTGCCCTGGTGACACCATGACAATGTTGCTGCTCCGAAAATTCAAAAATAGAAGGGAAATCCAGAGAGAAAATGACTCTCTTTAAAGAATTTTCATTCCCCTACAACACTCACCTTTCATGACATCATGTTGTAACTTCTCCACTAGTGAGAATTAAGCAGTGTGACCACGTGCATTTCGATGTGCCTGCTGTCCCTACAGTCCTGAAGAAAATGGACTCCTGTGCCAGGGCACAACACGGAGCCCGATAGAGACCCTTTCGAGTCCTCCTTTAAAAAACTACTGGTGCTCAGCACCGGAGAGACCCGGACAACTTAAAGCCCCGATTCAAACGGAAAGCACCGCCTTGCGCCTTGCCTTACCTGTCGCTTTGAGATTTGGCACTTAATTAAGAGGCTTTGTCAGCAGTTGCCCCTGGCAGCAAGTTTCCTGAGCCTTAGTGGCATCGCAGTGCAGCTTTTAAATTACCTTAGTCAAAGGAGGGCCCCACAGAAAGTGTTAATGTTTTTCTGAGAGACCAAATGTTTGATCATCTACTGCTTCCTTGGATAAAAAAACATAAAAGCCCTTTCAAACAAAACCTGTGAAACTGAAAATGCTTGTTAAAACAGCACAGTCATTAACGTTCTGTCTGCTAGGGTGAATTGATTAACAAGGGTCATTGACATTATGCAGCATTGGAGGGCCCAATTATGTAGCAGGGTTGCATAAATTATACTGCAAGAAAATGACAATCATGCAGCTTAATGCTGCAAATTTTATGATAGTATTACTTCAATATTTTCTCAGTTTTACACTTAAAGGTGTCTGGGCTTTGGTTGCACCTTAGTAGTACCAGTTTAATACTCAGATATAGAGATGAGCAACAGAAAGGTGATGTTAAGCATTGAAAATGGCCTTCTACTGCGCAGCCACACATGTTGCTGCGGTTTAGGTAACTTTTGAAACTTTTATGCAGGAACAACATTTTTTGGTTAAAACTGTGGTTTGACCAGCGCAAGAGAGAGAAAGGCAGAAAACGAGGGGAACACAGTCATAGGAAAGCACTGAAAAAAGGGAGAAAAGAGAGAGGAAAATGAACTTTCAAGAGTGAAATAAAGAGACCGGAAGAGTAGGACAGTGGAAGAAAGAGGGATAAGGAAAAACTAAGTTTTGGTCAGTTGCCTTGGTGCTGAGAAGCCCTGCATTCAACAACTCCGACCAAGTTCTCCTGAAGAAAATCTGAGTCCCTGCACAAATATAAATTGTGTGCGTGTGTGTGTACATTATGTTTGTGTTGGATGTTTGCCTCTTCTACTACAGAGCCAATGGTGAGGACCTACTTCCAGCCTTTTATCCATGCTGTCTCTTCCACTGAGCACTCACAATGAGCATCTCTCTCTCGCATTCCAAAGGCCATGAGCAGAGTTTGTCTTTTCTATTTAGTTTTTGCTCTTTTTAAATTCAAATGGGGCAAGTCTTTGCATCTAGAGAGTATCTAGCCATTCTTCAAATCTTCTTTCAATAGTGATACCACTCTCTTCATTACTTCTCAACTGATGATTTCATCCCTACAATTTCAGTTATAAAAATATCTATCATTACCCATTATTAAAAGAAAGAAAATCACTGATATCTCAACTTTACTGCTTTATAAACAATCCATACAAATTTTAGACAGTCGCTGGCTATTTACATTTTCATCATCTTTTTTCTATCAAATACCATTTAGTTCACAGCATATCTATGAAAATATTTTTTTAAAGTTAAATACTATTCCAGGCACCTGTTCACATTCACACATATCTACTGAAAAAGTCCTGGTAAATGGAGACAAAAATACCAAGTAACATGAATTTCATCCAGTGGTTACCTCTCCTTGCCAGACACTTTTTCAACAACTATCAACGTTGTAAACAATGTTTTGGCTCATCATGTGTTGCCTTCATCAGGATATATATATATATGAATAATGGCCTAATAGACAGGAGGGATCTCATAGATAAGAAGGGGAGCATGGGATAAGTGTAATTCATAGACCTCAAAATGAGCATCAGGAGAAGAGTGAGTGATTATCAGTGGATGTGAGAAAGTGCCCTCTTTCTTGCATGGTATGCCCCCACTTTTTGCTGAATTGCTGATGTGCTTTGACTGGGTGTGCCCTGGGCTCCTGCCAATCAGGTACTCAGGGCCTGTGTTCCTTCCCTAAAACTACATTGAAGCCTAATCCCAATTGGCATCTCTGGCCACATGTCAACCCCTGGTAAATGGTACCCTAGGTACCCAGGGTACTGTGACCAGAGAAGGCTCCTAAGGGCTGCAGCACTTATTGTGCCACCCTTAGAGGCCATGTGCCCTGACACACACACTGCCTTGGCAGGCTGCGTGTCTTGGTGCAGAACAATATAAAGAGTCGACATGGCACACATGCTAGTGTACCATGCCCACAAAACAAAGCTCTGGCTCTAGCTGGGTGCCCTATGCCAGTGGTAAGGGTACAGGTGCATGAGCCATGTACCCCTACAGTACCGAGGTCCATTCCTGGGCACTGTAAGTGCAGTGCTGCCATTAAGAGTATACGGTGCTGGGAGGTTGTCATTACGAACTCCACAGCACCATAATAGCTACACTGAAGACTGAGAGGTTTGGTATCAAACTTCTCAGCACATTAAACCCACACTGAAGCCAGTGTGGGATTTAATGTAAAATGCAGGACAGAGGACATCCTAGAGATGCCCCCTGAAACTCGACCAACTCTCAGTGACCTGACTAAGTGACTGCTGAGGCTGCCACCCCAGACATGTTTCTGGACCCCTAAGTCGAGAGCTTGCCGCTCTCAGGGGCCTGAAACAATGCACATCCTGGGACGAGGTGCCAAGCCTCCTCCCCCAGGATGGGCAGGGTTCATGAAGGAGAAGATTCAAAGGCATACCGCCTTTGTGAGCATCTCCAGACCACTTACTGTACTCAGCAACTGGTCCCCACTAGTTGTACCCCCACTTTGGGCGGGAGACCCAGCGTGAAAAACAAAGTGAGGAAGAGAAGTGGGCCCACCTCTGCCAACTCCACCCCCTAGGGTAGGGGAGGCGAGGTGAAACACAACCTTGAGTCCCCGCAATCTTTAGGATGGGGGTACCCAACCAACAAGGGGCAGGCTCCTGCCTCCCTCCCACTGGAGAGTGGCAGACTACGGGGTGTACCCACCCCAGGAAAGGGACCCATTGGTCCCTGACCTTTACCAACCTGTAACACCCCTAAATGTAGCATTTAGGGGCACTCTGAACCTTCTTTCCTCAGATCCAGCAACAACAAGAAAAGAAGAAGGATGAGAAGCTGTGCAGAGCTAACAAGAGGACAACGCCCACTGACTTGGCTCCAGCTCTACAGACCTGTCTCTCCTCGACAGTGGCGGCTGGTGACATTTGAAAGTGGCAGGGCGTAAAAGTTGTGTATGAGTCTTACATCGCGAGCGTGCGAAGTGCGCAAGGGTGACCAACAGAAAGGGTGTTTGGAAGGCTGCTGAGAACCCCTTACCTTCAACCCGCCCATTTATATATTGCAATATAAGTGTTGGTGGAGATTCTGCCACAGAGCACAGGGTGCCAGCTACCCAGAAAGGGGTGTTGAGGGGTAAGGAAACTCTCCTCACCTGGTCCCTGGTCACCTCTGCCCGCTGTTTGATCCTCAATGATTGGTGCTGGATGCTGCAAGAGAGGTGCAGCTCTCAGACACCCTCGTTCTTCCCTCTCTGGCCCGTCTTCACCTCTGCCCTCCTCGTGGTTGTTCCAGAGCACTCACTCTCCTGGGCGCACCTCCCCGCCGGCCTCACACTCCCTGTTCAGTATGACTTGTGGATAATGTAAATGTGGATTATGCAGTTCGATGTGTGCTGGTGACAAGCATGGAAGGGGTTAAAGAAACAAAAACATTGTGAGACATTGAGGTGACCGCGTGAGGAAAGAGAACGGGGTACCAGCGCGGACTCGCACCAGCTGATGTGTTCAAGTGATGGGAGCGTCGAGCGAATCACGGAAACAGAAACACTCGAGACACAGGCAGGACAGGAGCAGACACCCGTCCAACCACCCAACGCATGGCAGTGTCATGTGAGGAGTGCGGGAAGGGGTGACTGCAAGAGGCGCTGCAGTTTGAACTCTCCGAGTGGATTGGTGGTTGACAAATATGTGTTGTCTTCCGTAATCACTGAACAATACACACAATAAACGCATGCTCAATACTGTAACCAGCCTGCATTGAAACATAAGTGAGGAGACAATCCCAATAAAAGCGCGGTCAGGAGGTGGCACCAAGATCATTCACTCTCATTCCCTCACGGCGGAGGTCAGCCCAAATGGCAAAGAAATATAAAAAAACTTACCTTGGCTTCCCGACTCGAGTCCCGTCCCGAGACTGCAGTGCAGACTCCCGCCTTCCTGGATTTAGAATGCCCGTGCCGCCGCTGCGTCTGACGTGGTCGTGTGGGCTCTCGTCGTCACTGGAGGCTGCAGGCAGCCTCCCTCCCCTCCATGGCAGCCGGCGCTGATTGGTTCGGCCGGCTGCCCTAACTGCGTCATTTCTCTGAGTCTGCATCCTGCAGAACGAAGAGTGGGAGGAGGCTTGGGGGAGCGGCTATCCCACTGTTGCTAATACTGTCTGTTTGGACAGCCTCTCAGGCTGTCCAAACAGTCAGTATTAATAACAGTGGGCAAGCCACTCCCCCAAGCCACTCCCCCCTGCCCTGAGGCTCGAGTTAGTAACCAGGAAGTTTGCTGCGTTCTCGCCGTGCGAGAAGGGCAGGCAGAAACAAATGGTAGTTATAAATAAATAACTACCATTTGTTTCTGCCTTCTTCTCGCACGGTGAGAAATCAGGTGGGCGGCGCCCAAACGCCCCCATGTAGAAACCGCCGCTGCCCCTCGAACCTGCTCCTGCGAAATCCCAGCGTGTCCAGTGGCCAGCAACCTCACAAACCCCGGAGGACCTGCCTACATTAACTTCCCAAGCAGTTTCTTCCGTGAACACCGGATGTATTTGAACTGCAGCTTCTGGTGCCAATCAGGAACCGCGAATCCAGCACGCTGCACCCGCCGAGCTTGGCCCGTGTTTGAGTGAACAAACACCACGAGGATGTCCCCCAGGTGATCCTGACCCGAGATCTGGCGACCCCTGACCTGCCTCAATCCTCCAGACGACGCCTGTAGCCTCAATCCAGAGGACCCCCCTACCGTGACCAGAGCGGGTAAGAAAATCCGACGTTCAAAGGCACCCCTGCAACCAACGGCCCACGCCCTTGTGTGCTCAACCCAGCGGTGCCTAACATCCCTTTACATCCCAACTTACCCCTCAAAGTGGTGGTCACTCCTGGAAGATCCTCATCCCCGAGCCTTCAGTGTTTCTTTGTCCCGGAGAAATCCCATTGAAATCAACAGGGCACCCAACATCAAAACTGCACCCTGCACCCGGCTGCCCTAGCGCAGCCGAGGGTGCCCCTTTGGTGCTACCTTGGTCCCCAACGAGCCCTGAGCTTAACTCTAGGAGCTTTGATCCCACAACCCTGTGGCCTGCTTGCCAGCCGCCACCAACCGAAGCCCCCCTATCCCCCTTTGGATAACATTGGGCCGCAACACTCTGCACCCGGCCGCCCGAGTGCCGCTGAGGGTGCAACTACAGTGCATCACTGACCCTGGGAGACCCCTGAGTCTAACTCCAGAACGCTAACTCAAAAGACCGATTACTTACCTTTAAACCGATAACTCATTTTTCCTCATAGGATAACATTGACACTTTTTCTACCAAAAAGTTTGTCGACTTTTGAAAACTGCAAATATTCCTTAAAAATCAGCCGAATATTCAAACCGCATTTTCTCAACTGTTTTCAGGAAATGTCCCAGTGCTGAATCCAGGATCCAACACTGAGTAAGAAAAAGTAATGATAACCTAACTTACCTGCTAAGTGAATTTCCTCCCATAGGATAACATTGGTGATTCTATGTAAAAAAGTTTCTAAGTGTCAACTTTTGAAATACAATACTATTCCTTAAAAATCATACCTTTAACCAAAACGCATGTACTCACCTGTTTTCAGGAAATGTCTCAGGACTGAATCCAGGATCTAGTCCTGTGGTAGCAAAAGTAATCTGAAAAGTAATTAACTGCATTTTACTTAAAAAGCCCATTCAATTGAATGTGTTGCAAACTGCTTTCTTAAAACTGTAATCAAAACCAGTACAAGTTACACTGCTATTTTGAACTGCGTTCATACAATTAATTTACTACTGAAAAGTATTTGTATGCTCACCTGTACCAGGCTTCCTTGGTTCTAGACATAAAAACAACAGTATTTTTTTATACAAAACAAGTGGCCTAGAGTTCAGTTCTCGAGTGTGTGAGAACATTTGCTGACTGAGTGTGTACATCAAATGCTTTACACTGTTCTATGATACTGCCTCACTGCTCGACCAGGCTACCACTTTAGAGAGTAAGGTTCTATCTAACTTTAGCCTCTGGAGAATGCTGGACTCTGTGCACACTGTACCTTACTTTGGTGCAGTATATACAGAGCCACTTTATTACAGTGGAATAATTGAATTTTCTGTCCTGGACAATTTTCCTGGCCATATAAGCAATACAAGGCTTTCTTTGCCATAACATTCTCTTAAAAGTATACCAATGCTTCACAAAAGCTTGTAATTCGCAAACATTGGCAATTTTTTGGGGGGTAAGGGGGGGGGGGTGCCCGGGCCTATATCTGGTTCCAATCGGACCCTGAATTACCACAAAGTAAGATCCCCACCCCTTAAAGGGTAACCAGACTTTTAAAACGTAGAACCGGGACAACCCACAATCAAAGAAGTAGGACTTAAAGGGTGCCTTGGCCGAGGGGCATCAAACGACTCAATTGAAGGACTCGCCAATGTAGAAAACACAAACAGGCGCTATGGGTTTTAAATTCAACTGTACACACATCACTTGTGCTAACTGCATTGCTTCCTGCTACAAGCAGCTAACTAAGCTTACACTGGAAATTTCCTCCCGTGCTCAGTCCACCCTCTCTAAAAACCGAGGCGTGCTAATTTTACTGACATTATCTAGGTCAGATGGCGAAAAACCCAGACTGTCTTGGCAAATGTAGACGGCTGGTCTCCGACCTCGAAAGCCACGGCTCAAGGATGTGCAGGTACGGACATTTTTGTACTCGACTAGGACAGGAATCAAAGACCATATTCTAGTACACACACTCGCTCAATGGTTCAGAGTGTATGGGGTAGCGTGCTACACAGCCGCTGAAAGTACTAGGCGCTTTGTAAAGTGCATGAAGCGCTATATAAATGTATTTGCAAAACAACGCAAACTGCAACAGGCAGCAGGGCATGAAATGGAAACACTGAAGCGCAGATATGCTGTGCCAGATTAAATGTTTGCTTCTCACAAGCCCACTCACCCTTAATGCACTTCCGTCCTGCTGAGAAGTGCTGGCACTCTCCCTTTCAAACTACAAGTGCAGGTACTCAGTAGCTGCCCATTGAAAGCACCGGCCACGGACGTTCACCGGCTCCTAAGGTTGCGATTTGAAACTTTTGGGCCACGCGTATGATACCGAAAATATTGATTCCTGGCTCCGAGCCTAAGTTAAAGTTTGTGACCGCGGGGATGAGTGTAACTTCCACCGTGTGACACATTTCCACTCCCTGAGGAGGGCGCGCGGGCAGAGGGAGTGAGTGAGAGAGGACGCCGCTTTGGAGCTGGAGGTGGGGCGCCTGCCTCGGGCCCCGCCTGCTTCCCCAGGGCAGAGCAGGCTGCAGGACGGCGGGGAGGACGGACGCTGCTGCGGGGCTTCGTGGGCTCAGGTAAGGGCAGTGTGGAGGGGGTGCTTTTGGCACAGGGTCCTGTCTTGTAGGGTGGCTCCCACCAGCTCCACACACGTAGAAGCATCATTGAACAGTGGCTGGGGCAAGAAGGGGGCGTCTTGCCCCGGCTTCTGCCTCCGCCCCCGGCTTACTCTTCAACGAGGCAAGGGTGCTGCGGATCCCAAATGCCGCCCTTCTCTCTGGGATAGGACAGCATTAAGTGCATTAGGGAGTCTGAAGATGGACACCTGCCGGCCACTGGAGAAAGACGTATCCTGAGGGGAAAGTTTGAAATCGGTGTATTCTCTTTGTATTTGCTTTAATTCACATTTCTACATCCTGTGCGCGCCCTGGTCCTTTCGCCCCCGCTCTGCTTCAGCCGCACCTCATGCATTACCCGGGAAATACAAATGCGCGTGTGATCGTGACGCAAATACATTTTAGTCATTTACCATAAATCGGATCATCCTTTTGAAAAAATGTCCCTAAAGCAAACGCCGGCCGATGTAGGAGGAAAAATCGTGACTTGACAGATGTTTCTTGTGGGGTGGGGCGATTACAGGTTTTAAACTTAGCCCAATAAAATAAAGCTAATTTGGTTTCCTTTTAATTCATTGTATGCAGGTGTGCTGTGACCAGCCCCAAGCAATAAACCTCAGTTAAATATCCTACGATAATAGTCCCTATCACATTCTGCATTAGGGAATGTGCGTGCTGTACCAGCAGTCACCTCCAGAGGGCGCACTTCTTCAACCTCTGAATGTGGCCCTGCCTGCCTCGTTGAGGTGTTCCATTGCCCAATTTAAATTGGCTAATCAGCCTGAACAGGAGGGTGGCGTCATTGGTCTGTGCAATGCTGTTTTTTTAAATTGTTATATCTAGGGGCGCAACTCCAGAGAGGTCTCTGTGGTATTATGCCTCCCCAAACAATGTATTCTGTAGTAAATCGTTGTTTACAAGTGCTTCCAATCGGGTAATGTGAAGTGCCTGTCGGGTTTCACCTGGGATGTTTACATGCCAACACTGATAAAAACAGAAACACTCTGTTTCGTCTACGTTTTGACGACCTTAAAAATGTTGGTTAGTTTGAAATGTATGGAGTTTTAAGTACCCCTAGCAGTCCGCTCTCCTCGGCTGCCCTTAAGCCCCCTCATGTCCTGCTCCAATTATAATGCGTTTTAACAAGATGTCCCGGCGTGATTGTAGGTAGGGACATCTGAAGCCTCCCCATCCCATCAAACTGCCCCGGTCTTCGCATCTCGCCGTCCTTGCCTCTGTAGATGTATCGCGGCTGCATTTACTTTCAGGTCTCTTGCGTGTACTGAGCCGCTGGACTTTCCACAGGACAGTAGCCGATAGGGACCCCTTAAAATCAAAACTTCGAATCCAGTTTCACAGTTACCTGACCATTAGGAAGACCGTACCACAGTTATTAAAAAAAAGAGGGGTGGGGGTGTTCCTATTCACACACCATACTTACAGATCCTCAACAGTAATGATGACAGCCGGACTGCTGCGCCGCTCGATTGGCTGGTTGTGATTATTTCGGTGCCGAAGACGAGTGATTCCCACAGGCGGTTTTCTGGGGCGTGTATTGTTGCCTTTACACCTGCAGTGTGCATTGTTTCTTTAGAACACTCTTCTAGTTGCTGAAAGCGCACACAGGTCTTGAATAAAGGGCTGCGCCTTTCTGTTTTGGTTAAAGCTGGGCTTTGATTATTTGTTTGTAGATTGATGTTCTAGTTACAGAATGTGCAGACAGGTCTGGCATAAAGGGGTGCACTTTTTAGATTTGCTTTGTTGGGTTCTGCTCATCTGTACCCCTTAAGGGTTGGAGGCTTCAAGAGACGGTGCTACATACACCTCTGGCACCATAGGAAGCGCTCCTTCAATCTGATTTCCTTTCCAAATCGAAAATTATTTATTTCCAAGAAATACTTTCTTACAGAATTACTGCACTTGTGCAATATTTCTGTAATAATGGATTTCTTTGAAATAAAAATAAAAGTAATTTGATTTTCTTTTCCTTTATGGATGTAGAGCACGTCTGCTAGTGCTACACATATGTATCTGGGGCCCGCTGGTCGGAATCTTTCAGCGCAGGGCCATTGCAAACTTTTTTGTAGGAGACTGAAGAAAGTTAGCAGGTCTCTACGCCCCTGCATCGGAGGCCCTCTCTTTCCCCAGGCCCAGCTTCTGATGCATATGTGTTTTGAGCTTTTACTTAGCGCTTTCCTACCATTTGTAAGGCCCCGAAGCGCCACTGGAATCTGGGTGCCCTACTAGTCTGGATTCTGGCCAGAGTCGGTGTGACTTGTTGGGATTGTCCTGACCTTGCTTGTGTTTCATTTTGCTTGGAGCTTAGTCGTGTTGGACGTAGGCCACCATGGCGGAGTTGGGACTAATGCATTATTTAAAGACAGATTGTCTTGGATGTCACACCTGGGCCTCAGTCTGAGTCTGCCTTTGGTGTAACTGTAAGCATGACCGGCCCCAGTTTTCATTTTCTTCATGGTGTCTCGTTCACATAGGATATTCACCTTTGGGGTGCCAACTCCGCCCTTTTTCCATGCGCGAACTTGGTGCTTTTCTTGAGTTTGTTAGTGATGCTCTTATTTATTTTTCGTTGGTATGCTCTAGTCACCTCTGGTGAACTCTATTCGTCATGTTACTCCCAGCTGAGTGGCCCTCTGTTGCGCCTCGCGCGCTACCCGCTCGTCCAATGAAGGTGGCGCACACAGAACCCTGCCTTGGCGCGCGCACCTCTGGACGCAGCTCACGCGCACTCACGCTGCTGGTCCCTGCCTAGGGACACGAGGTACCCGGGAGGAATGGCGTCGTCTCCTTTTCATCCGCTGCCCTTTGTCTGCCAGCTCCTGGACAGAGGCATCCATTCCTCCTTTCAAACGCTGGCGCTTTCTTTCAGCTGCGGGAAGGCCCAGAGCGGCCTTCGTGCGCGCCATGGTTACCGGCCCAGTGTCCCAAGTTGTAATCTGACGGAGCAGCGGGGAGCACTTTGAGCTGTCTGTGTAGCTGAAGCCATAAAACGTGTAATTGTGTTTTATAAAGGAGCGTCACTTGACACCAGGGCCCGGGCCCTGAAAGCATTTTATGTTCGTTCGTCGGTTTTATTCCCTCCTGCACTTTAAGGTGGGGCCAGGCCAGCTTCTGCATGGAACAGCACATATAATACATTGGAACAAAGCCGATGGGGTTGGCTTTTTAGAGTCAGACACTTTTGTTTGTTAGAATGCTGCTGTGGTTTGCAGATAGTTTTGTAACTGGAGGGGTAAGTGCACTGGTTAGATAACGCATGGGTGTTTTTTTTTTGTGGTTGGTAAATATGGATATTGCTTATACCCTGGCACTTTTTGGGTGTGGTGTTAGTCAATACCTTTTTGATTTTATTAAAATTACATTTATAGTGCCTTTCAGCTAGATCTCTTCATCTGTTCTGTTATTTTGGTATTCATATTTTTTCTTCGCACACTACAGCGTGGTACAGTGGCTCAGCACATTTCAGTCATTGGCTGACTTCACTGCGGGTGACGGCATTCTACCCTTTCACCAGGAACTCATCCAAACACAAAGGAGTTACCTTAGTACCAGGAACTTCTACGACAACGTGTGTTTTTTACATTAAAAAATGTTTTGCTTCTAGGCAATGTTTTTTTTATATTGTTGATGCCTTACAGCTCATCTTAGAATTATAATATTTTACAACACCCATGGCAAAGGAAAACAAGCACAGATAAAGATAGACTGTTTGATGTTGCCAGTGCTTGTTCACGAAATGGAGTAGTGCACCTATTATGAATAGTGGAGTGTTCTGTTTAGTAAAAAGAGGCAGTACAGTTGCTGTAATGGGTAATCTGTTATTTATTTAATTTTTTAAAAGAAAGCTTTGCACCTACTATGAATCATGCAATATTTTGCTGCAAGAGTTTCATTTTGAAGCAGGTTAGAGCACTTGGTACTAAAATAAGTTTTCTTTGATGAAGTGAGCTATAGCACTTTTTAGAAGAGTGAAGTTTTGTTTGGCGAAGCGAGGTAGTGAACTTGCTACAAGCGTTCTGAAATCACCTGTGCGATATAAAAGCCTCATAATCAATATTTTACAGCAATATTTTCTAATTAATTTAAAGCAATATTTGGGTAAGTGGCTCTTGCTGAGGTACATGTATAAGCTGAAAGGTTTAAGTCATCCCTTTACTGCACGAGAATATGTAACCGATTTTTGGTTTTAAGGTAAAATAAGTATATACTGAAACATCAATTAAAAATGACCTTCACTATGTAAGTGCTTTCATGATCTTCCTTGCATATTTGAAACAGCCACAGGTTCACATACAGGGCCAAGCAGATGTGACACTGGTTTCAGGCAACTTATGTCTCACTCATTGGGAGTTGGTCTCACACCGTGGCGCAGAGTCTCAGTTCTGGCTAGTCTCAAAAGCTGCATTAACTTTAATGGAGTCGTACAAAGGGACTCCTAGTATTTTTTTGGGTTAAAACAGTATCCGTCCTAAATCCTCACATCACATTCCTGTGCGCCCTTAAACAACAAACTGGCTTGCACACATGATATTTACACTGGGATATTTAAATTCACCTTGCACCCATATTCAGCTGGCGTCAGAAAAATTTGAAAAATCTGTTTCTCAACAAGACCATCTTTAGAAAGGAGACCAACAATCCACCTTCTATATTGAGCTATCTCAACTGCACCTAGCTTTTGAGTAGAAAAGATGACACAAGCTTCACATTGACTCCATTTAGTGTTTCTTTTTGGAAAATGTACATTGCACCAAACTGATACTCAGGGAGTCGGAGTATAGCATGATAAGTATCGGATGGAGACACTCCTAGAGACCGGTGATGTTTGATGACGACGAAGTACAGACATTTAATTCTTATAAAATTAAAATTGCAGGTGACCCAAACGTGAATCAAGTGAGTACATAATGGATGCCAGAAAAAGAGTACTTTTAGGTCTGATCTAGAGATTGCTTTAGCTGCCTTGCCGGCCTCCTGTAATAGTAGACAAAAGACACACAATTGATGGACGGAATGTAGAACAAATCAAAACATGCACCCTGTCAAGAGATCTGGGTTAAATCCATCATTCTTTTGAGGGCCTTGGGACAGCCATCTTCATCTATTGGTCTGTTCAACTGTCATTCACAATTTGATTCCGCCCTGGGCCATTCCACTTCTGCCAAAGGCTCTACTACGCTTTGAGTGGTGGCATGTCACCTGATCAAATTTTCAGAACCGCTTACCAAGAAGCACACTCCAGGTGCGCTGAAACTTCACTGTGTTAATGCTCTTTTCCGTCTCCTTTTTTATTAGGTCTAGCCTTGAGCCAGCGCGCAAGCCCTGCTCTGGGGTTGATCTGTGGTAGTTGAGTACAGGGGAGAAGTCACGCCTACTCCCCCACCCACTTTTTCATTGGCTTGTGTCTTTGTCCTTTTTAAATGCTGCCTTCCGATTGGTTTATAGGCTGTTAGTTCCTCCTTATGACGGCCATGTCATCATTTGTATCCTTCCATGGCTACTGTCCCCTTTACTTTGTGTTGCCTGAGCACTATTTTCTCCCTGTTTCCCCCCCGTCCGTGACTTCTCTTCCACCCCCCACTCCCGTTGTTCACACCTTATCGTCCCTGCCTGCCCACACTCCTGTTTGCAATGCAATAGGTCTTGCGTAAATGTGAGTCCTATTGCATTGCAAATGCTTGTTTTGTAAGTCCCTTCATATTTTAAACGTTATCTTCAGATTACAGTAAATCATAGCTAAGGGCACCATTTCTTTGTGCAAATAAGAATTCTTTCTTTTGATGTTTTTTTTGAAACTACATGTGTTTGTTTCTATTTAGTTCCAAAGGCACCGGCCTTCAACGAAGCAGCTGTTGTATTATGTTAAAATTATATACAACAGTAATAATTTTCAAATATTTTTTATTGCATGAATATGGCCATCACAGTAATGCAGCAATGTGTTTTTTTCTGTTTGTGCGAATGCGTACAGTAAAATAAATACCCATTGCACCAGCTTGCCAAGACCAATGTTTATGTAAAAATTGTGGTCATAGTATTTTTACTGTGTCACTATTATGTACGTGCCAGGCAGTGAGTATATGCTCCACCTGATGTCATACCTGCTACAGGTAGCGTTGCTGCTATCGGACTGTTTCATGTGCAACTTGTCCTGCTGCGGTGACAATTTCTATAACCTTGTGCCGGTGGTACTGCTTGTGTCGCACTGTCTCATCACACCTTGTGCCAGTGCTACTGCTTCCGTGACACACTCTGCACATATTGTGCTGGTAGTACTGCTGCTGCTGTGACACTGTCTTTGCACACCTTGTGCCAGTGTTACTACTGTTGTGACACTGTCGCTGTAGACTCAGTGCCGGTGTTGCCGCTGTTGTGACCATTTCTGTACATCTTGCACAATTGGCACTGCTGCTGCACTGTTGCTGTACAATCTGTGCAGGTGGTGCTGTGACACTGCGTATGCACTCTGTGCAGATAGCTATCCTGGTGCATGCCTGTTTCTGTGTACATTGTGTCAGGGGTACCTCTGCTGCTGTGATACTGTTTGTGTACACCCTGTGCAGATAGTAATACTGTTGGGCGCCT
>NW_028247789.1:0-57562 GCF_964263255.1 Lissotriton vulgaris | reverse complement strand
TGCATGTCTTTTTTTTAATGAAATAGAAGAGGATTTGTGTGTGCGTGTTTGAGTCCAGTCCGGGTTTTTAGCAGCGAAGCCGAAGCCGAACGGAAGGAGGCGGTCAGTCAAGCAGTGGAGGCAGCAGTGGCAGCGGCAGAAAGAAAGGCGAGAAGGGCCGTATATCGTGGGGCGACCGTGGGGGGACCCTCCCCTGATCCTAAACCCTCAGCCTTAAGCCCAAGCCGTATAGCCGCATTGCCGCATCGCCGCTGCAGGTGTAACCCGAGTTCCGGGACCGGGATTTGGGACCCACGGAGACCCGCTCAGAGAGTACACCACGCCACTAATTACCCCTCTAACCGGCCAGCTCTAAGCCGCCATAGGAGGGGGAAAAGAAAGGAGTGCCCAGAGCATCTAAGGTGCTTCGAGGTCAGTAAGAGCAGCGGGAAGGCAAGAAATTGAATAAGTAAGTCCCGCGGCCCCGCAATTCAGCGCCTCTACGAACTCCTTTTACAGTCTATTAATAACTATTTATCTTCTTTCACTTCTGTCTTCTGCCTTCACCCGCTACCATCTCGCTCTGGCGCCTGAGATGAAACCTAGTGTCACATAGAGATTAAGTGACACCGAGAAACCCAGGAAAACTTGTTTCATCCCTAAGAAGCACCAACCTTGCCCCGAAGTTTGAGAGGCTCTTGGTAAGGGGCATTGGCACCTCGTTAATTCACAGCTTGCAGTACCAGAGGTAAAGGCTGTTGTTTTGAACTCCCCCCCCCTGTAGAAACCGGTCCAGGGGGCTCAGGAGTGGGAAGCAATCACTACGAGGAAGGCCAGCGAGGCCCCCAAGTAGCTAAAGAGCAGCGGTCGGTCAGGTATTGGGTGAGGTCCAGGAGCGGACCAAAGCACAAGCCCGGCTGCCCGTTAGGGGCAGCTGCAAAGTAAGAGCCCGGGGGGTTGCCTACCAATCTGACCAGGTCCGATTCGGCACTTGGCATCTCCTGAGTGCCCAGCTCGTGCCCAGAGATCAGTCAATGCTTGTTTACTTTGGTTCCATCAAGAGGGCATTCAGATGTGTCACACATTTGCCATAAATTCTTGAATGTTAGCACTCAAGTTGCTCATTAGATCACTGTAGTAAAGCTACTGCTCACCAGGGAAGTCTGCTGCTGGTATTCAGAGGGCATGTTTCAGTCTGCATGTTAGTATTTTTAAATGAAATAGAAGAGGATTTGTGAAGTCAAAATGTGCCCTCATTTTTCTTTCTGCAGCACTAATCATAATTTCTATGGCAAAATGAAGCCCCTCGTTTTGTTCCTTTGCAAATTGAATGTTTCAAGTGTTACCACTTTATTCCAATCAATTTGGCTTCAGGTGTTCTGTACTTTTGTCATAAGTAAGACTGTCAGCTATCTAGTTGTTTTTTTTAACACTCTGGGACATTCTGTCATTGGGCTGTACTTGGGCTACATCCGGGTGATATTTGCGCTACATTTGGGCTCTTTTGTCTCTGATTCCCATCTTGGGAGACTTATTTGTTATGAAGTTTCCTAATTTCCTCCTTTACTACAGTCTCCTCAGTAGGAAATACTTTCAATGTTTTACACTCTAGTTACTCATCAGATCACTGTAGTAAAGCTTCTGTTCACCAGGAAAATCTGCTGCTGGTATTGAAAGTACATGTTTCAGTCTGCATGTCTTTTTTTTTAATGAAATAGAAGAGGATTTGTGTGTGCGTGTTTGAGTCCAGTCCGGGTTTTTTGCAGTGAAGCCAAAGCCGAATGGAAGGAGGCAGTCAGTCGAGCAGCGGAGGCAGCAGCGGCAGAAAAAAAGTCGAGAAGGGCCATATATCGTGGGGCGACCGTGGGGGGTCCCTCCCCTGATCCTAAACCCTCAGCCTTAAGCCGAAGCCATACAGCTGCATTGCCGCATCGCCGCTGCAGGTGTAACCCGAGTTCCGGGACCGGGATTTGGGACCCACGGAGACCCGCTCAGAGAGTACACCACGCCACTAATTACCCCTCTAACCGGCCAGCTCCAAGCCGCCATAGGAGGGGGAAAACAAAGGAGCGGCCAGAGCATTTAAGGTGCTTCTAGGTCGGTAAGAGCAGCGGGAAGGCAAGTAAGTGAATACCTCAGTCCCGCTGCCCCGCAATTCAGCGCCTCTACGAACTCCTGTTTACAGTCTATTAATAGCTATTTATCTTCTTTCACTTCTGTCTTCTGCCTTCACCCACTACCATCTCGCTCTGGAGCCTGAGACAAAACCTAGTGAAACATAGAGATTAAGGGACACCGAGAAACCCAGGAAAACCTGTTTCATACCTAAGAAGCACCAACCTTGCCCCGAAGTTTGAGAGGCTCTTGGTAAGGGGCATTGGCGCCTCGTTAATTCACAGCTTGCAGCACCAGAGGTAAAGGCTGCGGTTTGGAACTCCCCCCCCCTGTAGAAGCCGGTCCAGGGGGCTCAGGAGTGGGAAGCAATCACTACGAGGAAGGCCACTGAGGCCCCCAAGTAGCTAAAGAGCAGCGGTCAGTCAGGTATTGGGTGAGGTCCAGGGGCGGGACAAAGCACGAGCGCGGCTGCCCATTATGGGCAGCTGCAAAGTAAGAGCCCGGGGGGTTGCCTACCAATCTGACCAGGTCCAATTCGGCACGTGGCATCTCCTGAGTGCCCAGCTCATGCCCAGAGATCAGTCAATGCTTGTTTACTTTGGTTCCATCAAGAGGGCATTCAGATGTGCCACACTTTTGCCATCAATTCTGAATGTTAGCACTCAAGTTGCTCATTAGATCACTGCAGTAAAGCTACTGCTCACCGGGGAAGTCTGCTGCTGGTATTCAGAGGGCATGTTTCAGTCTGCATGTTAGAATTTTTAAATGAGATAGAAGAGGATTTGAGAAGTCAAAATGTGCCCTCATTTTTCTTTCTGCAGCACTAATCATATTTCTATGGCAAAATGAAGCCCCACGTTTTGCTCCTTTGCAAATTGAATGTTTTAAGTGTTACCACTTTATTCCAATCAAGTTGGCTTTAGGTGTTTCGTACTGTTGTCATAAGTAAGACTGTTAGCGCTCTACTTGTTTTTTTTTTAACACTCTGGGACATTCTATCATTGGGCTTTACTTGGGCTACATCCGGGTGATATTTGCGCTACATTTGGGCTCTTTTGTCTCTGACTCCCATCTTGGGAGACTTATTTGTTATGAAGTTTCCTAATTTCCTCCTTTACTACAGTCTCCTCAGTAGGAAATACTTTCAGTGTTTTACACTCTAGTTGCTCATCAGATCACTGTAGTAAAGCTTCTGCTCACCAGGGAAATCTGCTGCTGGTATTGGAAGTACATGTTTCAGTCTGCATGTCTTTTTTTAATGAAATAGAAGAGGATTTGTGTGTGCGTGTTTAAGTCCAGTCCAGGTTTTTTGCAGCAAAGCCGAAGCCGAACGGAAGGAGGCAGTCAGTCGAGCAGCGGACGCAGCAGCGGCAGCGGCAGAAAAAAAGGCGAGATGGGCCGTATATCGTGGGGCGACCATGGGGGGTCCCTCCCCTGATCCTAAACCCTCAGGCTTAAGCCCAAGCCATACAGCTGCATTGCCGCACCGCCGCTGCAGGTGCAACCCGAGTTCCGGGACCGGGATTTGGGACCCACAGAGACCCGCTCAGAGAGTACACCAGGCCATTAATTACCTCTCTAACCTGCCAGCTCCAAGCCGCCATAGGAGGGGGAAAAGAAAGGAGCAGCCAGAGCGTCTAAGGTGCTTCGAGGTCGGTAAGATCAGCGGGAAGGCAAGAAAGTGAATAAGTAAGTCCCGCGGCCCTGCAATTCAGCGCCTCTACGAACTCCTGTTTACAGTCTATTAATAACTATTTATCTTCTTTCACTTCTGTCTTCTGCCTTCACCCGCTACCATCTCGCTCTGGCGCCTGAGACGAAACCTAGTGTCACATAGAGAATAAGTGACACCGAGAAACCCGGAAAAACCTGTTTCATCCCTAAGAAGCACCAACCTTGCCCAGAAGTTTGAGAGGCTCTTGGTAAGGGGCATTGGTGCCTCGTTAATTCACAGCTTGCAGCACCAGAGTTAAAGGCTGTAGTTTGGAACTTCCCGCCCTGTAGAAGCCGGTCCAGGGGGCTCAGGAGTGGGAAGCAATCACTACGAGGAAGGCCACCGAGGCCCCCAAGTAGCTAAAGAGCAGCGTTCGGTTAGGTATTGGGTGAGGTCCAGGGGCAGGACAAAGCACGAGCGCGGCTGCCCATTAGGGGCAGCTGCAAAGTAAGAGCCCAGGGGGTTGCCTACCAATCTGACCAGGTCCAATTCGGCATGTGGCATCTCCTGAGTGCCCAGCTCATGCCCAGAGATCTGTCCCTCTTCTCCCTGGACCCCTTGTCCCTTCGCTCCCCAGAGTTCCACCTGCGGTTCACCTAGCATCCACGGCAACACAAAACAAATTTAATGAATCTGAGTGGAGCGAAAATGCGTTCAGGAACCAAACAGCAAGCATCATTAAACAAAGCCCCACCCAGTAAAAAAAACAAGAAGGCAGACTTACAAAGGCAAGTCTAAGAATCTCCACCCCTAGTGGTTCTTCGGCAAGGGGGGAGTGATCTCGAGGGGACAAGGCAGGTAGCAAGAACTCCCCAGTCCCACGACAGTTCCGGCCAAACATCCGGAACACAGCCAAAGATGAATAAATACTTTTTCATGAAAGATCCGATATCAGCTTCGTTCGCAACAACAAGGGAGGCTAGGAACTTACCGAGCCCAATTCGACCCGATAAGACAACCATCCATAGCCTGCCAGGAACTCCAAACCGTGACAAGGCACCGACGGACCAAAATCAAAATCTAGAAACTTCTATACCATCTCAAACGGATCAACCAACCGATCAATCGCTAAAGCAATTTACAAAAAAAACGAACTTGTCCAGGCTTTGGTTCACAAACCTTACCATTCACCGTCCAAAACTGAGCCGACCCAGATTGGACAACAACTTGCTCTGTCCTTACCAACATCCATAGGACAGGAATCACTGGAAAAAAAATTAACGACTACTAATAAAATCAACTTGGGGAAAAAAACCTAGTGGTTCTTCGGCAAGGGGGGAGTGATCTCGAGGGGACAAGGCAGGTAGCAAGAACTCCCCAGTCCCACGACAGTTCCGGCCAAACATCCGGAACACAGCCAAAGATGAATAAATACTTTTTCATGAAAGATCCGATATCAGCTTCGTTCGCAACAACAAGGGAGGCTAGGAACTTACCGAGCCCAATTCGACCCGATAAGACAACCATCCATAGCCTGCCAGGAACTCCAAACCGTGACAAGGCACCGACGGACCAAAATCAAAATCTAGAAACTTCTATACCATCTCAAACGGATCAACCAACCGATCAATCGCTAAAGCAATTTACAAAAAAAACGAACTTGTCCAGGCTTTGGTTCACAAACCTTACCATTCACCGTCCAAAACTGAGCCGACCCAGATTGGACAACAACTTGCTCTGTCCTTACCAACATCCATAGGACAGGAATCACTGGAAAAAAAATTAACGACTACTAATAAAATCAACTTGGGGAAAAAAACCACATCACCCATTGTAACAAAACACAAAATGAATTGGGACCAGTCACGAAGCTGGACGACCACTCTGATTTTTTGACAGGACAAAACCCTTCTAACCTGGACAAAGTGATACTGTTTTCAGCCCCAAGTCTCCCTTTACAAGAACTAAATCTTGACCACGACCAAACGGTTAAGGAACAAAGGCGGAGCCCAGTGGCATCCACGCCCCACAACATACACAATCTAAGTGCCAGTTATAGGTTTATAATTGATGACAGCTCCTCTTGTAGTGTTATTCAACTAAAAAGCCCCATGCAATCCCCCATATCAATCTCCTCAACAAGTACGACCACACAACGGGACAACCCAAAAGGGAGGCGTAGCAGACAACCACCCCTCGGACCCTGGGGGAACGCTTTGATTGGCACCTTGGACCAGGCCATAAAGGCACTCAATTTCCAATCAGGTAAAATGGAGGTTCAAATTGACTTAATAAATGTCATCGCCAAGCACATTGTTCAAATCAGTTCCAAATCAGACACTATCATCACCCTTCTGACAAATAAAGTAATTTTGGATACTCCACTTGCAAATCAAGTACCACTTGACAAAGGTACTATTACCCAACCCCCAAGCTTCAGTTGTGGGAGTATTATTGAGAAACTAGCATCGCTCCCCGAAATTTTAAAAGACATACTTGGAGCCGTCAAAATAGGAAACAAGCTGAAGATAAACCAAGTTCTACCAGGCAACAACTATAACAGGGGCAAGCCAAATGTCCAAACCACTCACTCTTCATTATCAAATAGTATAGTTGGAGACGGGTTTTATCCGCGTCACACAAACATACGCAAATATGAATGTTCAATCCTCAAGGGAAATGGAAACTCTCGGTCCACAGCTCCAAGATACTTACGAAAAAGCAAAGGAAACGAGCAAGAAAATCTAGGTTCAGACCAAAAAGTAACCAACCAATTACAATTGATAATTTCTTTGCAAAACCTACAAACGACGTGCGTAAAGATAAAGGATCATTAAACAACACGTAAAAATCCGTCAATAAAAAGTCAGAAGAGCAAGATAATTTTCTGGGAAGCGCCTCGTCCGAAAACTCTAATGTGCGGGAAAAGCCCTGCGACTCAGTTCGTGCCTTACCTGTAGGTTCGACAGAGTGTCAACATGCACTGACTGCTTGCACAATCCCAAATGTGTCTCTTACGCATATATCAGTAACTACTTCAAGGGAGAAATTCCCCCGTACTAACCCCAGGGGCAAGCAACCCCCCTCATTAGGAGATACAATTACAGTTGAGAGTAGACCACCCAAGAAGAACTGCACATCAGAGCTACAACAAACAAGCTCTTATGGAGCTCCAAACATGAATAGGATACAACGAAATTGCGATCTTACCCATGACCAGCAAGCATATGACCTGACCCCCATAAAAATTATCAAAACAGGGAACGACCGGCAGTGCCTTAAACAAAAAACAATGGTCCAGACGAGAATAATCCATCACAAAAAAGGAAACCATGATTCAATAAGGGACACCATTTCGATTAAAATGACAAAAACTGGGCAAAACCGCAATTGCACCACCCTGACCAATTCCCCTTTTCAATCGAAAAAAACTCAGATGATATGTATCACTCATTCGCCCGCAATGGGTTCTAGGGGAAAGGGCAACACAAGAACGGTGATTCCAAAAAGAAAACATAATTCTGCTAGCAAAAGCAACCTCACCGCTTCTAGCCTTGGAGAACAGTTTATAGTTTCAGCAGCTGAACTAGAACCAATTTTGACATTTACTCCCGAATACGAGACAAAGGGCACGCATGTCATCCTTAACAGAGGAAACTTATTAAAACTAACCAGGCTTATTCCAGAGCTAACGGGTATATCCACCCAGGACCTAGTTTCAGTTGAGTTTCGCCAAAAGAAGGACTCAATGACGCTGAAGTCTCTGTTACCACCTGGGCCTCTAAGGAGATAGCAGCTAAGATCTTTGCAAATAGAGGTCCATTCGAAAGTAGGGAGGACCAAATCCGTTGCAAGCCTTATTGGCCAATTAACAAGGCCGGAAAAACAAAAACGCTCTTCCCACAACCCCGCATAGGAGGGCCGCCTAGTCAGGACTGGTCATGGATCGCGCTTACCCTTAACCAAAAGAATTCCTAAAACAAACAAGCGACCAACTCCACGCATATGGTTTAAAGACGTAACCACTGATAGGTTTAAACCGGTTATAATAAACATTTGCAGTTGGAACATCCACGGCTTCACAGAACACCACAAACTAGCCAAGAGAACGTCGGCCTTTGGGCACCCCTGCGGAGGGCTTTTGACATATGTCTCTCAGAAATATAATTGGGATTTAGAAAACCAGGACGTGGGACTAAGCTGGGTCCAAGTAACAAAGATCACTGCAAATCCTCAGCACCAACTGTTAATAATCAACGTCTATATACATCCTGACCGTGTAAAACAAAAAGGGAAAATGGCCACTCTTATTAATCTTATAGAAACGCTTCAGAAATCAAATTCTCAAAGTTTGTTGATAACATCAGGCGACTTTAACCTCAACTTGACGAGCGAATCATGCTCCCACAACCCAAGGCCAAAGCCCCGGGTAGCGAATACATCATTTACCTCAAGAAAACTTACAACGCATGGATTAACGATATTAAAACCCTCAAAGACAGGCACATCATCATCAGTTCCAACGTGTACGAGTGGCAAGGTATCGTCAACCATCGACTTTACATTAAATAGTAACACCCTGCTAGATTCAGTGGAGGGCTACGAGATAGCAAGACGAATCGAAAGTGACCAGTTTCCACAAATTCTACGGATCAATATAGAGGTGTCTGAGCTGGCACAGTTAACTGCTCTCTCTCACCAGCCAGAGAAGTACAACCTATGAAGATTGCGATGGAGAGGGAGTGGAACGAAAGCCATCTTTGAAACAGCTAGACACTTTTTCTCAAAAGACGAACATGCGCAAAACGATGATCATGTTTTGATATGGAAAAAATTGCTAATGTCTTTGTCTCTCAAACATTCAGCACCCTCTGCTCCGCACCATGGCCTAAAAGTCCGGGAGGAACCCTGGTTTACTACCAAACTAATACTAGAAAAAAGGAAAATCATCCGGGAGCAGCGGAAGGTGGCAAGGAATAATAACCAGGGCCTCAAATCAAACTACCTACTATCGTAAAAAGGTGTGGAAAGCCAAGGCCAATCATATGGAATCGACGTGGGTAAAATAGTAAAAAGCGAAATACGAGGGACTTTTGGGGTATAAGTAATAAATTAAACAATGCTGAATCAATGTCGCAGGACCCCGGCATCAGCAGTCACGAATGGGAAGCCCACGTAAAGAATCTTTATTTAAAAAGGGATTCGCCCCCTCTGGAAAAACGTCAATATATAACTACACCAACGAAAGTGAGTCAATTGAAAGGCGTATCTGATATGTTAACAACTCCCAGCGACTCAGGCGGGATTAACCAGTCGATGAAACAGCCGGCTTTATTCTCCTTCGAAAGAGTCAAAAGGTTCATCAACAATCTGAAACCCGAAGGCACACCAGGCCCCAATGGCCTCCCCAATGCAGTATTAAAATATAACAATGAATTTTGGGCACACCATCTTTCTGCCCTGTTCAACCAAGTCTTTACTCGTAAGCAGCTGCCCCCATTGTGGAATGGAAATATCATCCATCCGATTTTCAAAAAGGGGGACAGGAGACACCCACAGAACTATTGGCTGATTTCTTTAATCGTTGTGGAAGCCAAGCTTTACGCCTCATGTATACTGGAGGAGATTCAGGACTGGGTGGACAATAACAATCTAATCCCCAGCTACCAAACAGGCTTTAGAAAAGGGACAGGGACCATAACAAACCTTTCTGCCCTAGCCCTTCTGATGGAAAAAGCAAGAATAAAGAATCATCGGCTGTACGGCTGCTTTATCGACATTAGAGCTGCTTTCTATCGAGTCAGTAGGGGGAGACTCTGGGAAAAACCTAAGGAGTGGGGACTGCCAAAAAACCTACTCAACGCAGTAATGCTCCTGTATTCTGATACGTGGGCAAGGGTCAAACTAGGCCAAGGTTTAAGTCTCACGCCCAAAATAGCAACTGAGGATGGATTAAAACAGGGCTGTGTCCTGGCCCCATGTTTATTTAACTTATACCTTGCTGATCTAGGAAAAAATCTTGGTCAAATTGAAAGTCACGCTCCAAATCTTGGAAACATTCCAATGCCAATAATGCAGTTCGCAGATGACATTGTCCTCCTAAGCAGAACCCCAATTGGGCTGCAAAGGCTGATAAACGCTTTACAATTCTATTTAGACCTTGAACACCTAGAGTTGAATAGGGAAAAAACAAAAGTGGTTCAATTGATGAAGCGCAAGAGTATTAAATTTAGCTGGACATCCAATAACCAGGCAATAGAAGAACAGCAATTTTATCGATACCTGGGGGTGACAATCTGCAAAGACAACTCCAAAAAAGAGCACACCCTGCAGCTAAAGCCAAGTCTCAGTCATTAGTCTACGGTTACAGGCAACTTCTAAAAAAACTGGGGGGCCCAAACCACACCTACCTCCTAAAAGTAATGGCAGCGCAGATCCAACCAGCTTTATCATACGGTTTGGTCACATGGCTGAGAGGGGAGGCCCGTTTATTAAATAAACTACAAAACGAAATTTATAAGGACGTATTTAATCTACCCAAAGGCTCTTCCGTTGGACAGGTGCGTCTCGAATTTGGTCTACTAAATCAACTGGTCCGGTCCATGACAAGATTCGCCAAATTCTGCCACAAACTACGTGCTGCTGACGCAGATTCCTTAAATAATGTCTGCTGGTTAGAAATTAATTACGATACCATTCAGGTCTCAAGTAACCGTTGAGCCAATTACTTGCGAACCTGCCTCACTGAGCTTGATCTGCTAGAAGCCTGGAACAGAAAAATCGACCAAGCCAATTTCTGTAAAATTGCCAATTCTATTGCCAAAAGGAAGTCACTATTAGAAGATAAAGAAACATTGACTCATCGACGTCATGCCTGGACTGTAATTCCTTCTTACTCAGTCCTACAACCCCAGGCATATTTGGCAACCCATTTTAGTAAACATTTAAAAAAAATGTTTATTGACTTCCATATGAGTCTTCATGAAACTAAGTACTTAAGACCTTCCTGGAAACCTCAAGAAGAATGCCAAAAATGTAGACTTTGCGGTTACCAAAACGAATCCATATCTCATTTATTTTGTGTGTGCCCAGTCCTTATGGAATTTAGAAGACGGTATTTACGGGACATTATGAATAGATTGAAAGTAAGAACATGTCGACAAGCAGTCATAATCTGGTTGGGAGGTTCTTCCCCAATTTATACTTATCGGGCCTCAAATATATGATTGAGGCTAGAAAGCAGCTACAGGCCTGTCTGTGATCATTCAATGTTTTGGCAGTGGCCTACTCACCTATTCCGCTGTCCTGTTTATTATAAGTCACTATTGTTGCTACTGGGGGGATTTAAGGATAAGCTTAATTTGTATATTTTTTCTTTTTTGCTTTTGAAATTTTAAATGTAAATACGTTTTGTGATTGTAGGCTCATTCTGTCTTTCCTATTGTAAGGATTTTTATTAATTCAACAATAAAGTAATTTGACATGAAGAGGATTTGAGAAGTCACTCAAAATGTGCCCTAAATTTTCTTTCTGGAGCACTAATCATACTTTCTATGGCAAAATTACCCCCCTCAAGACATTGTTAAAAACCATGAAACGCGTCAGGCTAAAATGAATGCTGTAAATTTCGGACTCTTTTCTGCTGCAGCCTTCATTAAAGAAATTCCTCAAGCAATACCAACCTGTGCAAGGGCTCTTCTGTTGGGGTAACTGTTGTTGTTATATGTTTAAACGGCTGACCCAGCCATGGAGGAGCCCCGCCTTTTAACACAGACCCCTGCAATGCCAACCCACGTGCATGGATTGGGACGTGTCTTGGAAATGAAGGCAGTTATGTGCAGCGGTTTAAGGGAAATACCTTTTAGCAACCCACTTTGGATGTTATTTTAATGAACACAGCCAGAATTTTGGCGCCAGTTCACTGCAGCAAAACTATGCTACCACAAGTTCCAGAAGGCCGTGCGAGCAGCAACACACACTGGGAGGTTGGACATCGTGATGTACGTGGAAAAGCATCTGTGCTCGCGTGAACTCTGTGCAAGCCTCTGAAGAAGTGGTAAAAACCATGAAACGCGTCAGGCTAAGATGAATGCTGTAAATGTCGGACTCTTTTCTGCTGCAGCCTACATTAAAGAAATTCCTCAAGCAATACCAACCAGTGCAAGGGCTCTTCTGTTGGGGTAACTGTTGTTATATGTTTAAACGGCTGTCCCCGCCTTGGAGGAGCCCCGCCGTTTATCACGGACCCCTGCAATGCCAACCGGCATGCACAGATTGGGAAAGGTGCTGGAAATGAAGGCAGTTATGTGCAGCGGCTTAAGGGAAACAAGTTTTAGCAACCCACTGTGGATGTTATTTTAATTAACACAGCCAGAATTTTCTCACCAGCTCACTGCAGCAAAACTATGCTACCCCAAGTTTCAGATCTCGGTGCGAGCAGCAACACCCACTGGGGGGCTGGACATCGTGATATAAGTGGAAAAGCATTTGTGGTCGCGTGAACTCTGTGCAAGCCTCTGAAGAAGTGGTAAAAACCATGAAACGTGTCAGGCTAAGATTAATGCTGTAAATGTCTGACTCTTTTCTGCTGCAGCCTACATTAAAAAAATTCCTCAAGCAATACCAACCAGTGCAAGGGCTCTTCTGTTGGGGTAACGTTTGTTGTTATATATTGAAACGGCTGACCCAACCATGCAGGAGCCCCGCCGTTTAACACGGACACCTGCGACACCAACCGGCGTGCGCAGATTGGGACAGGTGCCTGAAATGATGGCAGTTATGTGCAGCGGTTTAAGGACAACACCTTTTAGCAACCCACTATGGATGGTATTTTGATAAACACAGCCAGAATGTATAAGTGCTTAGGTATTGTCTCAAAGCCTGAGTCATTCTGCAATGGCAAAGACAGTGACTGGGTTCCAAGAGTGCTAGTACTTGACAGCAGGATAAGTTTATAGGCACTTAGGTTTTAGCAGAGTGATAAGATAAGGACATGCTTCTGTCAGGATAATTGTAGGAGTGGATTCAGACTCAGAGTGTGATTCCAGACAAGCATGACTATTACCTGGACTTTTACAGGACTGACTCAGTAGTCTGCAAGGGGTTAAGGGACCGCATATATTGTGCACATTTGACTGTACCACTGCTTGTCTCGATACCTGAGTCATTCTGCAAGTGCATAGACAGTTACTGGGTTCGCATAGTGCTAGTAGTTGACAGCAGGATACGTTTATAAGCACTTATGTTTCAGCAGAGTGATTAGATAAAGGAATGTTTCTGTCAGGATGACTGTAGGAGTGGAAACAGACTCACAGTGTGATTACAGACAAGCGTGACTATTACCTGGACTTTTGCAGTACTGACTCAGTAGTCTGCATGGGGTTAAAGCACCGCATACATTGTGCATATTTGATTGTACCACTTCTTTTCTCAATACCTTAGTCATTCTGCAACTGCATAGACAGTGACTGTGTTCCTAGAGTGCTAGTAGTTGACAGCAAGATAAGTTTTTAAGCACTTATGTTTCAGCAGAGTGATTTGATAAAGACAAGATTCTGTCAGGATGATTGCAGGAGTGGACACAGACTCACAGTCTGATTCCTGACAAGTGTGACTATTACCTGTACTTTTGCAGGACTGACTCAGTAGTATGCTTGGGGATATGGAACTGCATACATTGTGTTCATTTGAGCGTACCACTTCTTGTCTCAATGCCTTAGTCATTCTGCAACTGCATAGACAGTGACTCGGTTCCTAGAGTGCCAGTAGTTGACTGTAAGATACGTTTTTAAGCACTTATGTTTCAGCAGAGTGATTAGATAAGAACATGCTTCTGTCAGGATGATTGTAGGAGTGGACACAAACTCACAGTGTGATTCCAGACAAGCATGACTATTACCTAGAACTTTGCAGAACTGACTCAGTACTCTGCAAGGGATTAAGGGACTGCATACATTGTGCCCATTTGACTTACCACTGCTTGTCTCAAAGCCTGGGTCATTCTGCAAGTGCAAAGACAGTGACGGGGTTCTTAGAGTGCTAGTAGTTGACAGCAGGATAAGTTTATAAGCACTTATGTTTCAGCAGAGTGATTAGATAAGGACATGCTTCTGTCAGGATGATTGTAGGACTAGACAAAGACTCACAGTGTGATTCCAGACAAGCATGACTATTAACTGGACATTTGCAGGACTGACAGCAGACTGCAATGAGTTAAGGGACCACATACATTGTGCACATTTGACTGTACCACTGCTTGTCTTAATGCCTGAGTCATTCTGCAAGTGCATAGACAGTGAGTATGTTCCTAGAGTGCTAGTAGTTGACAGCAGGATACGTTTATACGCGCTTTTGTTTCAGCAGAGTGATAAGATAAGAACATGCTTCTATCAGGATGATTGCAGGAGTGGACACATCCTCACAGTGTGACTGCCGACAAGCATGACTATTACCTGGACTTTTGCAGGTCTGACTCAGTACTCTGCAAGTGGTTAAGGGACCGCATGCATTGTGCACATTTGACTGTACCACTGCTTGTCACAATGCCTGAGTCATTCTGCAAGTGCATAGACAGTAAGCATGGGCGGAAAATCCGTTACGCTCGCGGATTTTGCGGATTTTCGGGAAATCCGCAATCCGCGAGATTTGCGGATTTCCCGCAAAATCCGCAAATTCGCACGCAGCGGATTTTTTTGGCGGCGCGCGGCGTTGGTGATACAATTTTTGCGGCGCGCGGCGTTTATCATCGTTTGCCGAGTTGTTTTTTTCGATAGTTTGCGAGTGCTGCGCCATTTTGGATCTTGCTGTGTGATCCCGCGGGAATTGGCGAGCGCGATTACGTCATCGCGGCTTGCCAGCGATAGTTTGTCAACGCGAGTACGGCGAGATCACGTCTCGCGGTACTTCGCAATTGCGAGATTTGAGATGCGGCGAGCGAAAATATAAATTTGCAATTCTGCACAAGAAATCCACCAGCAAGCAGCATAAACCTTCTAGAAATGATGATTTTTATGTGAATAACTCCTTAGTTTGACATTTGCCTGCACTTTTTTAGCGAGGAGTCCATTTTGGGGAGGGGTGCAGGGGGGTGGGAGGAAGGAAGTGCCCCACAGTCTTCAACTTCCTGTTCCTGTTCAGCAGGCTCCTCCCAGTGCTTTGTCCATCTCCTGGTCACTTTTCATTTGGATGTGCAGCTGGAAGGATTACTTTTTGTGGATGCTGCTGGATCTTTGGATTTGAGGCCTTTTTGACTTTCTTTGGATCACTGTTGGATTAGAAATTTTACAAGTAAGTTTGTTTGGGGCAATACAGTTGCTGCAATTAAAATTTTGGAATTTTCGATTTTTGGGCTGTTTTGGGGCCTTTTTCCCAGGGGTACTCAGTGGTGGGTGGACTGAGTCTTTCTGTGGGGTGTCTTGAATTTAAACATCATGGAGGGGCTGGATGGCTTGGGATTGTGCTTATTTTTCAGTGATTTTCGTTTTTTTGGGCTGTACTTGTGGCCTTTTCACCAGGGGTAGTGAGTGTTGCATGGGCCTAGTCTTTCTGTCGGGTGTCTTGAATTTAAACATCATGGAGGGCATGGATGGAATGGGATTGTGCTGATTTTTCTGTGTTTTTCGATTTTTGACCTGTTGTTGGGGCCTTGACCAGGGGTAGTGAGTGGTGCATGGGCCTAGTCTTTCTGTGGGCTGTCTTGAATTTAAACATCATGTAGGCCATGGATGGAATGGGATTGTGCTGATTTTGCAGTGTTTTTCGATTTTTGGGGGTGTTCATGGGGAGGGACATGCCATGTGGCTGGTGGCCATTTTGAGTGCAGCTACAGGCACTGGCCATGTGCTGGCAGGCAAGTGGCCATTTTGAATGCAGGCTTTGTTGTTAGGCCTCCAACCATTTTGCCTACTTTTCAACCTTTATTTATGCCCAGGGGTAGTGAGTCTTGCATGGGCCTAGTCTTTCTGTGGGTTGTCTTGAATTTAAACATCATGGAGGCCATGGATGGAATGGGATTGTGCAGATTTTTCAGTGATTTTCGTTTTTTGGGCCTGTACTTGTGGCCTTTTCACCAGGGGTATTTGAGTCTAGCATGGGCCTAGTCTTTCTGTGGGCTGTCTTCAACTTAAACATCATGGAGGGCATGGATTGAATGGGATTGTGCAGATTTTTCAGTGATTTTCGTTTTTTGGGCCTGTACTTGTGGCCTTTTCACCAGGGGTATTTGAGTCTAGCATGGGCCTAGTCTTTCTGTGGGCTGTCTTCAACTTAAACATCATGGAGGGCATGGATTGAATGGGATTGTGCTGATTTTTTCTGTCTTTTTCGATTTTTGACCTGTTGTTGGGGCCTTGACCAGGGGTAGTGAGTGGTGCATGGGCCTAGTCTTTCTGTGGGGTGTCTTGAATTTAAACATCATGGAGGGCATGGATGGAATGGGATTGTGCTGATTTTGCAGTGTTTTTCGATTTTTGGGCCTGTACTTGTGGCCTTTTCACCAGGGGTATTTGAGTCTAGCATGGGCCTAGTCTTTCTGTGGGCTGTCTTCAACTTAAACATCATGGAGGGCATGGATTGAATGGGATTGTGCTGATTTTTCTGTGTTTTTCGATTTTTGACCTGTTGTTGGGGCCTTGACCAGGGGTAGTGAGTGGTGCATGGGCCTAGTCTTTCTGTGGGGTGTCTTGAATTTAAACATCATGGAGGGCATGGATGGAATGGGATTGTGCTGATTTTGCAGTGTTTTTCGATTTTTGGGGGTGTTCATGGGGAGGGACATGCCATGTGGCTGGTGGCCATTTTGAGTGCAGCTACAGGCACTGGCCATGTGCTGGCAGGCAAGTGGCCATTTTGAATGCAGGCTTTGTTGTTAGGCCTCCAACCATTTTGCCTACTTTTCAACCTTTATTTTTGCCCAGGGGTAGTGAGTCTTGCATGGGCCTAGTCTTTCTGTGGGTTGTCTTGAATTTAAACATCATGGAGGCCATGGATGGAATGGGATTGTGCTGATTTTGCAGTGTTTTTCGATTTTTGGGGGTGTTCATGGGGAGGGACATGCCATGTGGCTGGTGGCCATTTTGAGTGCAGCTACAGGCACTGGCCATGTGCTGGCAGGCAAGTGGCCATTTTGAATGCAGGCTTTGTTGTTAGGCCTCCAACCATTTTGCCTACTTTTCAACCTTTATTTATGCCCAGGGGTACTAGTGAGTCTTGCATGGGCCTAGTCTTTCTGTGGGTTGTCTTGAATTTAAACATTATGGAGGGCATGGATGGATTGGGATTGTGCTGATTTTGCAGTGTTTTTCGATTTTTTTTTTGTGCTCTATAACTGAACTGATGTTCCTCTGTCTTCCATTTTTTTTAGGTGCACAAGACTCAAGAGAACCACCAGTGCCAGGAAGAAGTCCTGCAGCGGTGTGTGTGTGCAGCATAACGTCACGCGACGTCACGTCTGGCCTCAGACAACTCTACAATTCGTGCAACTGCGGCCTGCTGTCTGACCTGCTCTGAAGAAGATGGCCCCGCCCCCAAAGAAAGTTCTCCGTAGCTCCTCTAGCAAGAAAGTTGCTAGTAAGGAGCAGAAGAAGCAAGGTACCAAGGAGGCTGGTGTGCCACCCGCCACGTTTTTTGGGAGCAAAAAAAAAAGTACGCCTGCTGCAGCAGGTTCTGCTGGGGACCAAGCTGGGAGCAGCACCCCTGCTCCATTGGGTTCAGTGCCTCCACCACCACGCCAACTTAAGTCAAAGCCCTTGAGTGCTTCAGAGGCAGTCAGTGTACTTCTCCAATCACCATCGACCAGTGATGTTGGCTCATCGCAAAAAAAGTAGCAGCAATGTCCCTGAATCAACACAGCCGCAACAACAACACCATGTGCAAGTACACGCCCAAGTACATGTGGAAGGAGAGGCAGCAAAAGGAGATGCGCAAGCAAAGGTGCATGGAGGTTCACAAGTGCCCACAATAGTTGTTCCTCCCGAAGTAGGGGCACATCAGGAAATCGACAATGAAGCCGAGGTATCATTGGAAGCCACTCCTCCTGATGATCATTCATTGTCTTCCACATCCCTAGCAAGGAAAAGATCAAGGGGGGTGTCTACATCTTCTTCAAGTACAACATGAACAAGGGGACCCCCTCAAACAAATAGATTGTGGCCCAGGAACCGAGGGGAAAAGAAATACACAAAGCTAGAAGGATGTTCCTGCAGTGGCCGTATAATTCAATATTGTGAGTGCATCTCTAATGAATCAACACAAGTAGTGACAGAAAGAGAAAAGGTACCAACGAAGTTCCTTCAAAAAATATATATTTTTTATTTACTTATTCTATTTTATTTTTATGTGGGTATAAATACATATAAATTTTTGATCAGCGAATCTTCTTTATACAATTCATAAGGAATACACAAAGTGTTTGAAAAAATTCATAAAGGAAGACAACCAGTTTTAAAATCCATAACAAATTAATGGGAATTCCCCTGAAAGACAATCATACACAGCAACTCACTTACGTGCTAACAATCATACTACATTCATACCACATACACAGATGAGAGAAGGAACTGGATTCCAATTAGCAAGATGGCTGCGCTAATGTGGTGCAAGGGCTCCAAGGTGTAGTTGTTGGCCCTTGTGGTGGGTCTACGCGCGTTTCGGTGGGCAAGCCACCTTCATCAGGACCTTGTACATCGAATTAGTGCAGATAACAGGGGATCAGATAAGAGAGTAATTGGCCTAAAAAGAAAGAACAAGTCTGTCACTATCACATCCACAACACAATTTTCTTTATAAGCATTAGTGCATTCACTGTTGGGTAAAACCCATGGTTCATTACTCAAATGAGAAAGAAAAAATCTACTTCTTAGACAAGAGGCCAGAGAAATCTAATAGTATAAAAGCAAGATGTTCTATAGTTCCTGAGTAACGGGTCACACTATCTTATAATGGGGCACCAGTTGTGCAATAAGATGTCTTATTCTGCACGGGCTACTTATAAAAGTGCTCCATACAAGGGCATGTATAGTCATTTAGTCATACTCACAAAGTGATAGATCAGCTATCATCAGAAAACAGGTTCTTTTGAAGGAGTAGAATGGTGGGGTCACTCGTATGGCACTGCATCTATAAAAAGGGCCAGGGGAGGCTGTTAAAATATGTTCTGATGTAGAGAAAACCATGGTATGCACGCATGGCCCCTAGTAGCTGGGCTTACCCAATTGCCAAGTCGGAGGTGCAGGGTGACCCTCAAAGCTTCATCTTGATGTCTTTTAAATATCAGATTCTGTATAGGTTAAAGGAGAAATGTATGAGATCCCATGTAAGAGTCGTTTTTTGGGGGGGACCTTAGTCTTCTAAATTAACTGGGCTGCTCAAAATAGGTGCTAGAGAAAAGAAAAGACATACCGAAGTGGGCAAGATGTTCCCATTACATGGTGGGTTCTGTAGAAGTACTCCTATTAAATATAGAGTCCCAGGGTACTGAGGTCCGCGTAGCGCATAAATTCCAATGTTATTTCGATTTCTGATAAAGGAAAGAGGTACCAATACGTTTGTTTAGGGACGGCAAGGGTGTCATTAAGTTAAAATGCACATTTTAGGCTAGAGAGGCTGTATACCGCACTTACATTTCTAAATGGCGATTATTTTTCCGAAGGGCAGGCACTCTGCGAGGTAATTGGATACTTTAAGTCCAACGCGACCCTGTAAGACAAAGGTAATATATGGGATTCAGTACCAAAGTGAAAAACGGTAGTGTCGAGTGACGTGCACTAATTTATTCATGTTACCAAAGAGTAGAATGGAAGACACATCAATAAATAAGGATAGGGATTGCTGTTCGGAAAGGGGGATATTCGTAGTGAGTACCCCGGTAATGCGGGTAAACGCATGAGAGAGCAACTGGTCCACTGATCTAAGTTCACTAAGTGGATAGTCAGCGCTATCGTGTCAGAGCTCAATCCATCTCACATAACGGGTGAGAGACTACGTCATACCCCTGTTGCTACATGCGGTTTCTGTAATAATTACCTTTGAATTCGGCGAGTGGCGTGCAAGCAGCTACGCGTCCCCAGGGATCTCCATCGGACGTTGTTTACGCCCGTCATTATATATACTATGGTTACAGGTTTGAGATATCGCGGAAGAAAGACAGAGGCCGCGAGAGTCTGGTAGTGTGGAAATAAACAAGGGACTATAACGTGGCGGCCATGTTGAGGGTGCCTGGCCTATCGACCTCGTGTATTAGTCTGGTAGCGTGGTAAAGGACAAGGGACTACAAGGTGGCGGCCATATTGAGTGTACCTGGCCTGACGAACTCGTGAAAAATCGATCTAAGAGCACAGACACATGTGTTCTGATATGATAAAGGAGAGTCGCGTCCAGGAGTCGTAAATGCAAATATTATTAAGGGTTATATATTGAATAAAGTTCAATTCAGCCCATCAAATTCAATTAAGGCCCATCATGGAATATGTTAGAGTCAAGTGCTATCAGTTAATAAAATAAAAAAGACTAAGGGGTGCAAGTTAGACGAAGGTAAGCAGAATGCGTACCAAGGATATAGTATGAAGAGAGAATTCTCAAATAAATTACAGCTCACGAATTAAATCTAGAACAGGTCATATCAAGGTACAATTTAAGGGCAGTGGGGCGAGGATAGGAGATCTGAATTCTTTACTTGGTGACATACCAAGATATCTCTTCGTTAAGTCCTCGCTTGACACTGTCCAACCAAAAAATCCAAAAAGTCTCACGTTTTTTCCGTGTCACTTCAATGGGCTGACCCATTTTCGGAACGACCTTTTCCAGGATAGACCATCTGATCTCATCCTCTTTGTGTAGTTTCTCCATGCAGTGTACTACTAGTGGGGCTGAGAGTTTCCTGGTCCTGATAGCGGATTCATGTTCGCTGAAACGGACGCGAAACTCGCGTCCTGTTTCGCCAACATAGGCTAGGCCACAGTCACAAAACAGGATGTACACTATGTTGCTGCTACGACAGTTAGTGAGGTGGCGTAATTTAATCTTTTTGTTTCATTATAAGTTACCACGTCTGAGACAAGGGCTGAGTCACAGGCATGGCAACCGCCACACCTATGATTCCCCACAACCGCAGGGAGACCAGTGATCGAGAGTTGATTATTGAAGTGAGCATTTCTGGTCACGGGTCTCGCATGGACTAGCATGTCCCTTAGGTTTTTGTTTCTTCTGTAGGCTAACATAGGAAGAGGAAGTGCAGTGCTACTGTCATCCAAGTTCAGAATTTTCCAGTTTTTGTTGATGATGTTTCTCAACTTGTGATTCAGGGTAGAATGGTTGATCACACAGGTGATCCGGTCGTGCTTCTTTTGGGGTTTGCCTTGTAGGAGTGCTGATCTATTGAAGTATTTAGCCCGTTTATAGGCTTGTCGCACTAAGCGGTGTGGATAACCTCGTTTGAGTAGTCGTTCTTTTAGGGCATCTCCGTGTCGATGGAATGAACTCATATCTGTACAGTTCCGGCGAATCCTGAGGAATTCGCCGAAAGGTATAGATTCCCTTTGGCAATTAGGATGGAAGCTGGAGAATTCTAAAATGGTATTTTTGGCTGTACTTTTTCTGAAGAGACTGACCGATATCTGTCCGTGAGTGCCCATAATGCTGATATCTAGGAAGTCTACCTGCTGAGTGCTCAGGTTCATAGTGAACCTCAGATTCGTATCACTGGCATTGAGCCAGAGGTAGAAGGTCTGTAGTTCCTCTTCCGACCCTTTCCAAATAAAAAAAATATCATCAATAAAGCGCTTCCAGACAGAAACGTTCTCAAAAAAAGGTGCAAGCTCATTAAAGATGTTTGTCAGTTCCCACTCACCCATAAAGGTATTCGCTACACTGGGGGCACAAGAAGCCCCCATGGATGTCCCTTTGATCTGCTTGTAGGTTTTCCCATTGTAGTCGAAGAAATTGTTCATGAGGACAATCTCCAAACACTGGATGATGAAGGCATCAGGGCGGTCAGAGGGGTATCTCCTGAGCAGGGTGGAAACTGCTTGTAACGCTCGACCTTGAGGAATGTTGGTGTAGAGTGCCTCAATGTCGAGCGTTACTAAGATGTCTGTGTCGGGGTTGAATGGTAAACCTTCTATTTTGTTGATGATATCCCCTGTGTCGCGGATATAAGAGGTGTATTTTTGGGTTAATGGACACAGGAAACGGTCCACATATTTAGATAGTGGCTCAGTACATGAGCCAATAGTCGAAATAATGGGACGCATGGGTGGATTTTTTTCTGATTTGTGTGTCTTGGGCAGACCATAAAGAACAGAAGTGGTAGGAGTAGTTTTGTTAAGAAAGGTAAGTTCCTCTTCACAGATATAGCCATCTATGAAGGCCAACTGAGTTATTTCTTGAATGTGTTTGTTCAAGCGATCTATTTCTTTACGTTGGGCAGGTCTATAATGTTCAGTCACAGCTAACATTTCTAGCATCTTCTCGTCGTAGTTCGTTCTGTCAAAAACTGCGATGCCCCCACCTTTATCACAAGGCTTGATAACTATGGTAGAGTTAGTCTTAAGCTCGTTCAAGGAGTTTCTTTCTGAATGGGAGAGATTTGGAGGGGGGGTATAGGTGTGTTTCATGACCTTAGCAACATCTTGGAGGACGCTCTGTTCAAAGATGCGTACTTCCGCACCCACCATGTCCAAAGTTGGTGTGAAAGTGGAAGCTGGTTTACAGCCCGAAAGATTATTAACTTCCTCACAGGGTGGACGATCCTGAAAGAATTTATTCAATCTAATCTTACGGAAGAAGGCAAACAAGTCTTCATGCAATTTGAATCTATTGACATAGTTACTAGGGACAAATGATAAACCTCTACTGAGTACTTTAATGTCTTCTGGTTGAAGATTGGCTGAGGACAAATTATATACAGGTAAGTCATTAGTAGCTGTTGGTTCATTGCCTGCATCTACCACCAGTACTGCTGGTTGCGAGTCCTCACGTATTGTTGAGGAGGTGGAGGGTCCATTTGGGCATGGGTCGCTTGGTCTTGCCAGCGAACATTCCTCCCTCTGTATTGGCCTCGGTGTAAAAAACCCCTCCCATTGAATGGACGTTGGTTTGGTCTTCCCCTGAAGGGTCCCGGGTTGGGCTGACCATAGTTCATCTCCTGGTAATTGTCTCCATCAGAGCCTGAAGACCCTGTGTCGGAGAAGTTAGTGTATCGTCTCCTTTGATAGCCGTTATAATTAGGATTGTAGTTGGGATTATAGTTGCCTTGTGGTGTCTCTTGATAAAAATTGGGGGTGAGGTAGGGATAGATTTTCTCTTTGGTAAACCACCTCACATCTTTTTTGAGTTTGTCCATTTTTTTGTTAGTAAGGTAGGTTTCAAAATCCTTCATCTCTGATTTGATTTTTTCCAGGCAGTTCTTACCATCTTCCACAGCTGTGGAAGTGCTCAGTTTCTCTTCAAGATCATTAATTTCCCGCAGGAGGGTAGATGCTACATCCTTCGCAGTTTCAATAATGAGCATCATCCAGTCCCTGGAGCAGCGGTTGGAGATGAGTGACCACCGCTCCAGGAACTTTTTGATGTCAATGAATAGTGCTGGGGCATTACGTACTCTCAAACCTGTCGGGATCACCCCTGCTTCTAAGTATTTGAACATGTAAAAGGCATGTGATTCAATTCGTTTAAGCCTCTTACGCATATTCAGGAGGTTCTGCCATTCACTATTCCCTAGTTGTTGGGGGGCGGTAGGAGTGCCATCACCTGCTAGTTTTCCCATTAAGGTGTTGAAGTCATCATCTGTAAACCCAAATGTCTGAAAAGAATCCATTTTGGAAAGGAGAAACAGAAAGATAAGATGAAGAAAAAATGTGAGAACTTAAATGGAGAAAGACAGGGAAAGAAAATGCCAAGAAGAGGTACTCTAAGGCAAGTAAGAACCACAAGGAAGAACCACAACAGTGAAAAATGTCTTTAAAGCTAAAAAACGAATAAATCTCAAAGTCACAAATGAAAATCCCACGGTTAAAAAACCGCGAATATGTACAACATGAACAAGGGGACCCCCTCAAACAAATAGATTGTGGCCCAGGAACCGAGGGGAAAAGAAATACACAAAGCTAGAAGGATGTTCCTGCAGTGGCCGTATAATTCAATATTGTGAGTGCATCTCTAATGAATCAACACAAGTAGTGACAGAAAGAGAAAAGGTACCAACGAAGTTCCTTCAAAAAATATATATTTTTTATTTACTTATTCTATTTTATTTTTATGTGGGTATAAATACATATAAATTTTTGATCAGCGAATCTTCTTTATACAATTCATAAGGAATACACAAAGTGTTTGAAAAAATTCATAAAGGAAGACAACCAGTTTTAAAATCCATAACAAATTAATGGGAATTCCCCTGAAAGACAATCATACACAGCAACTCACTTACGTGCTAACAATCATACTACATTCATACCACATACACAGATGAGAGAAGGAACTGGATTCCAATTAGCAAGATGGCTGCGCTAATGTGGTGCAAGGGCTCCAAGGTGTAGTTGTTGGCCCTTGTGGCGGGTCTACGCGCGTTTCGGTGGGCAAGCCACCTTCATCAGGACCTTGTACATCGAATTAGTGCAGATAACAGGGGATCAGATAAGAGAGTAATTGGCCTAAAAAGAAAGAACAAGTCTGTCACTATCACATCCACAACACAATTTTCTTTATAAGCATTAGTGCATTCACTGTTGGGTAAAACCCATGGTTCATTACTCAAATGAGAAAGAAAAAATCTACTTCTTAGACAAGAGGCCAGAGAAATCTAATAGTATAAAAGCAAGATGTTCTATAGTTCCTGAGTAACGGGTCACACTATCTTATAATGGGGCACCAGTTGTGCAATAAGATGTCTTATTCTGCACGGGCTACTTATAAAAGTGCTCCATACAAGGGCATGTATAGTCATTTAGTCATACTCACAAAGTGATAGATCAGCTATCATCAGAAAACAGGTTCTTTTGAAGGAGTAGAATGGTGGGGTCACTCGTATGGCACTGCATCTATAAAAAGGGCCAGGGGAGGCTGTTAAAATAGGTTCTGATGTAGAGAAAACCATGGTATGCACGCATGGCCCCTAGTAGCTGGGCTTACCCAATTGCCAAGTCGGAGGTGCAGGGTGACCCTCAAAGCTTCATCTTGATGTCTTTTAAATATCAGATTCTGTATAGGTTAAAGGAGAAATGTATGAGATCCCATGTAAGAGTCGTTTTTTGGGGGGGACCTTAGTCTTCTAAATTAACTGGGCTGCTCAAAATAGGTGCTAGAGAAAAGAAAAGACATACCGAAGTGGGCAAGATGTTCCCATTACATGGTGGGTTCTGTAGAAGTACTCCTATTAAATATAGAGTCCCAGGGTACTGAGGTCCGCGTAGCGCATAAATTCCAATGTTATTTCGATTTCTGATAAAGGAAAGAGGTACCAATACGTTTGTTTAGGGACGGCAAGGGTGTCATTAAGTTAAAATGCACATTTTAGGCTAGAGAGGCTGTATACCGCACTTACATTTCTAAATGGCGATTATTTTTCCGAAGGGCAGGCACTCTGCGAGGTAATTGGATACTTTAAGTCCAACGCGACCCTGTAAGACAAAGGTAATATATGGGATTCAGTACCAAAGTGAAAAACGGTAGTGTCGAGTGACGTGCACTAATTTATTCATGTTACCAAAGAGTAGAATGGAAGACACATCAATAAATAAGGATAGGGATTGCTGTTCGGAAAGGGGGATATTCGTAGTGAGTACCCCGGTAATGCGGGTAAACGCATGAGAGAGCAACTGGTCCACTGATCTAAGTTCACTAAGTGGATAGTCAGCGCTATCGTGTCAGAGCTCAATCCATCTCACATAACGGGTGAGAGACTACGTCATACCCCTGTTGCTACATGCGGTTTCTGTAATAATTACCTTTGAATTCGGCGAGTGGCGTGCAAGCAGCTACGCGTCCCCAGGGATCTCCATCGGACGTTGTTTACGCCCGTCATTATATATACTATGGTTACAGGTTTGAGATATCGCGGAAGAAAGACAGAGGCCGCGAGAGTCTGGTAGTGTGGAAATAAACAAGGGACTATAACGTGGCGGCCATGTTGAGGGTGCCTGGCCTATCGACCTCGTGTATTAGTCTGGTAGCGTGGTAAAGGACAAGGGACTACAAGGTGGCGGCCATATTGAGTGTACCTGGCCTGACGAACTCGTGAAAAATCGATCTAAGAGCACAGACACATGTGTTCTGATATGATAAAGGAGAGTCGCGTCCAGGAGTCGTAAATGCAAATATTATTAAGGGTTATATATTGAATAAAGTTCAATTCAGCCCATCAAATTCAATTAAGGCCCATCATGGAATATGTTAGAGTCAAGTGCTATCAGTTAATAAAATAAAAAAGACTAAGGGGTGCAAGTTAGACGAAGGTAAGCAGAATGCGTACCAAGGATATAGTATGAAGAGAGAATTCTCAAATAAATTACAGCTCACGAATTAAATCTAGAACAGGTCATATCAAGGTACAATTTAAGGGCAGTGGGGCGAGGATAGGAGATCTGAATTCTTTACTTGGTGACATACCAAGATATCTCTTCGTTAAGTCCTCGCTTGACACTGTCCAACCAAAAAATCCAAAAAGTCTCACGTTTTTTCCGTGTCACTTCAATGGGCTGACCCATTTTCGGAACGACCTTTTCCAGGATAGACCATCTGATCTCATCCTCTTTGTGTAGTTTCTCCATGCAGTGTACTACTAGTGGGGCTGAGAGTTTCCTGGTCCTGATAGCGGATTTATGTTCGCTGAAACGGACGCGAAACTCGCGTCCTGTTTCGCCAACATAGGCTAGGCCACAGTCACAAAACAGGATGTACACTATGTTGCTGCTACGACAGTTAGTGAGGTGGCGTAATTTAATCTTTTTTTCATTATAAGTTACCACGTCTGAGACAAGGGCTGAGTCACAGGCATGGCAACCGCCACACCTATGATTCCCCACAACCGCAGGGAGACCAGTGATCGAGAGTTGATTATTGAAGTGAGCATTTCTGGTCACGGGTCTCGCATGGACTAGCATGTCCCTTAGGTTTTTGTTTCTTCTGTAGGCTAACATAGGAAGAGGAAGTGCAGTGCTACTGTCATCCAAGTTCAGAATTTTCCAGTTTTTGTTGATGATGTTTCTCAACTTGTGATTCAGGGTAGAATGGTTGATCACACAGGTGATCCGGTCGTGCTTCTTTTGGGGTTTGCCTTGTAGGAGTGCTGATCTATTGAAGTATTTAGCCCGTTTATAGGCTTGTCGCACTAAGCGGTGTGGATAACCTCGTTTGAGTAGTCGTTCTTTTAGGGCATCTCCGTGTCGATGGAATGAACTCATATCTGTACAGTTCCGGCGAATCCTGAGGAATTCGCCGAAAGGTATAGATTCCCTTTGGCAATTAGGATGGAAGCTGGAGAATTCTAAAATGGTATTTTTGGCTGTACTTTTTCTGAAGAGACTGACCGATATCTGTCCGTGAGTGCCCATAATGCTGATATCTAGGAAGTCTACCTGCTGAGTGCTCAGGTTCATAGTGAACCTCAGATTCGTATCACTGGCATTGAGCCAGAGGTAGAAGGTCTGTAGTTCCTCTTCCGACCCTTTCCAAATAAAAAAAATATCATCAATAAAGCGCTTCCAGACAGAAACGTTCTCAAAAAAAGGTGCAAGCTCATTAAAGATGTTTGTCAGTTCCCACTCACCCATAAAGGTATTCGCTACACTGGGGGCACAAGAAGCCCCCATGGATGTCCCTTTGATCTGCTTGTAGGTTTTCCCATTGTAGTCGAAGAAATTGTTCATGAGGACAATCTCCAAACACTGGATGATGAAGGCATCAGGGCGGTCAGAGGGGTATCTCCTGAGCAGGGTGGAAACTGCTTGTAACGCTCGACCTTGAGGAATGTTGGTGTAGAGTGCCTCAATGTCGAGCGTTACTAAGATGTCTGTGTCGGGGTTGAATGGTAAACCTTCTATTTTGTTGATGATATCCCCTGTGTCGCGGATATAAGAGGTGTATTTTTGGGTTAATGGACACAGGAAACGGTCCACATATTTAGATAGTGGCTCAGTACATGAGCCAATAGTCGAAATAATGGGACGCATGGGTGGATTTTTTTCTGATTTGTGTGTCTTGGGCAGACCATAAAGAACAGAAGTGGTAGGAGTAGTTTTGTTAAGAAAGGTAAGTTCCTCTTCACAGATATAGCCATCTATGAAGGCCAACTGAGTTATTTCTTGAATGTGTTTGTTCAAGCGATCTATTTCTTTACGTTGGGCAGGTCTATAATGTTCAGTCACAGCTAACATTTCTAGCATCTTCTCGTCGTAGTTCGTTCTGTCAAAAACTGCGATGCCCCCACCTTTATCACAAGGCTTGATAACTATGGTAGAGTTAGTCTTAAGCTCGTTCAAGGAGTTTCTTTCTGAATGGGAGAGATTTGGAGGGGGGGTATAGGTGTGTTTCATGACCTTAGCAACATCTTGGAGGACGCTCTGTTCAAAGATGCGTACTTCCGCACCCACCATGTCCAAAGTTGGTGTGAAAGTGGAAGCTGGTTTACAGCCCGAAAGATTATTAACTTCCTCACAGGGTGGACGATCCTGAAAGAATTTATTCAATCTAATCTTACGGAAGAAGGCAAACAAGTCTTCATGCAATTTGAATCTATTGACATAGTTACTAGGGACAAATGATAAACCTCTACTGAGTACTTTAATGTCTTCTGGTTGAAGATTGGCTGAGGACAAATTATATACAGGTAAGTCATTAGTAGCTGTTGGTTCATTGCCTGCATCTACCACCAGTACTGCTGGTTGCGAGTCCTCACGTATTGTTGAGGAGGTGGAGGGTCCATTTGGGCATGGGTCGCTTGGTCTTGCCAGCGAACATTCCTCCCTCTGTATTGGCCTCGGTGTAAAAAACCCCTCCCATTGAATGGACGTTGGTTTGGTCTTCCCCTGAAGGGTCCCGGGTTGGGCTGACCATAGTTCATCTCCTGGTAATTGTCTCCATCAGAGCCTGAAGACCCTGTGTCGGAGAAGTTAGTGTATCGTCTCCTTTGATAGCCGTTATAATTAGGATTGTAGTTGGGATTATAGTTGCCTTGTGGTGTCTCTTGATAAAAATTGGGGGTGAGGTAGGGATAGATTTTCTCTTTGGTAAACCACCTCACATCTTTTTTGAGTTTGTCCATTTTTTTGTTAGTAAGGTAGGTTTCAAAATCCTTCATCTCTGATTTGATTTTTTCCAGGCAGTTCTTACCATCTTCCACAGCTGTGGAAGTGCTCAGTTTCTCTTCAAGATCATTAATTTCCCGCAGGAGGGTAGATGCTACATCCTTCGCAGTTTCAATAATGAGCATCATCCAGTCCCTGGAGCAGCGGTTGGAGATGAGTGACCACCGCTCCAGGAACTTTTTGATGTCAATGAATAGTGCTGGGGCATTACGTACTCTCAAACCTGTCGGGATCACCCCTGCTTCTAAGTATTTGAACATGTAAAAGGCATGTGATTCAATTCGTTTAAGCCTCTTACGCATATTCAGGAGGTTCTGCCATTCACTATTCCCTAGTTGTTGGGGGGCGGTAGGAGTGCCATCACCTGCTAGTTTTCCCATTAAGGTGTTGAAGTCATCATCTGTAAACCCAAATGTCTGAAAAGAATCCATTTTGGAAAGGAGAAACAGAAAGATAAGATGAAGAAAAAATGTGAGAACTTAAATGGAGAAAGACAGGGAAAGAAAATGCCAAGAAGAGGTACTCTAAGGCAAGTAAGAACCACAAGGAAGAACCACAACAGTGAAAAATGTCTTTAAAGCTAAAAAACGAATAAATCTCAAAGTCACAAATGAAAATCCCACGGTTGAAAAACCGCGAATATGTACAACATGAACAAGGGGACCCCCTCAAACAAATAGATTGTGGCCCAGGAACCGAGGGGAAAAGAAATACACAAAGCTAGAAGGATGTTCCTGCAGTGGCCGTATAATTCAATATTGTGAGTGCATCTCTAATGAATCAACACAAGTAGTGACAGAAAGAGAAAAGGTACCAACGAAGTTCCTTCAAAAAATATATATTTTTTATTTACTTATTCTATTTTATTTTTATGTGGGTATAAATACATATAAATTTTTGATCAGCGAATCTTCTTTATACAATTCATAAGGAATACACAAAGTGTTTGAAAAAATTCATAAAGGAAGACAACCAGTTTTAAAATCCATAACAAATTAATGGGAATTCCCCTGAAAGACAATCATACACAGCAACTCACTTACGTGCTAACAATCATACTACATTCATACCACATACACAGATGAGAGAAGGAACTGGATTCCAATTAGCAAGATGGCTGCGCTAATGTGGTGCAAGGGCTCCAAGGTGTAGTTGTTGGCCCTTGTGGCGGGTCTACGCGCGTTTCGGTGGGCAAGCCACCTTCATCAGGACCTTGTACATCGAATTAGTGCAGATAACAGGGGATCAGATAAGAGAGTAATTGGCCTAAAAAGAAAGAACAAGTCTGTCACTATCACATCCACAACACAATTTTCTTTATAAGCATTAGTGCATTCACTGTTGGGTAAAACCCATGGTTCATTACTCAAATGAGAAAGAAAAAATCTACTTCTTAGACAAGAGGCCAGAGAAATCTAATAGTATAAAAGCAAGATGTTCTATAGTTCCTGAGTAACGGGTCACACTATCTTATAATGGGGCACCAGTTGTGCAATAAGATGTCTTATTCTGCACGGGCTACTTATAAAAGTGCTCCATACAAGGGCATGTATAGTCATTTAGTCATACTCACAAAGTGATAGATCAGCTATCATCAGAAAACAGGTTCTTTTGAAGGAGTAGAATGGTGGGGTCACTCGTATGGCACTGCATCTATAAAAAGGGCCAGGGGAGGCTGTTAAAATAGGTTCTGATGTAGAGAAAACCATGGTATGCACGCATGGCCCCTAGTAGCTGGGCTTACCCAATTGCCAAGTCGGAGGTGCAGGGTGACCCTCAAAGCTTCATCTTGATGTCTTTTAAATATCAGATTCTGTATAGGTTAAAGGAGAAATGTATGAGATCCCATGTAAGAGTCGTTTTTTGGGGGGGACCTTAGTCTTCTAAATTAACTGGGCTGCTCAAAATAGGTGCTAGAGAAAAGAAAAGACATACCGAAGTGGGCAAGATGTTCCCATTACATGGTGGGTTCTGTAGAAGTACTCCTATTAAATATAGAGTCCCAGGGTACTGAGGTCCGCGTAGCGCATAAATTCCAATGTTATTTCGATTTCTGATAAAGGAAAGAGGTACCAATACGTTTGTTTAGGGACGGCAAGGGTGTCATTAAGTTAAAATGCACATTTTAGGCTAGAGAGGCTGTATACCGCACTTACATTTCTAAATGGCGATTATTTTTCCGAAGGGCAGGCACTCTGCGAGGTAATTGGATACTTTAAGTCCAACGCGACCCTGTAAGACAAAGGTAATATATGGGATTCAGTACCAAAGTGAAAAACGGTAGTGTCGAGTGACGTGCACTAATTTATTCATGTTACCAAAGAGTAGAATGGAAGACACATCAATAAATAAGGATAGGGATTGCTGTTCGGAAAGGGGGATATTCGTAGTGAGTACCCCCGTAATGCGGGTAAACGCATGAGAGAGCAACTGGTCCACTGATCTAAGTTCACTAAGTGGATAGTCAGCGCTATCGTGTCAGAGCTCAATCCATCTCACATAACGGGTGAGAGACTACGTCATACCCCTGTTGCTACATGCGGTTTCTGTAATAATTACCTTTGAATTCGGCGAGTGGCGTGCAAGCAGCTACGCGTCCCCAGGGATCTCCATCGGACGTTGTTTACGCCCGTCATTATATATACTATGGTTACAGGTTTGAGATATCGCGGAAGAAAGACAGAGGCCGCGAGATTCTGGTAGTGTGGAAATAAACAAGGGACTATAACGTGGCGGCCATGTTGAGGGTGCCTGGCCTATCGACCTCGTGTATTAGTCTGGTAGCGTGGTAAAGGACAAGGGACTACAAGGTGGCGGCCATATTGAGTGTACCTGGCCTGACGAACTCGTGAAAAATCGATCTAAGAGCACAGACACATGTGTTCTGATATGATAAAGGAGAGTCGCGTCCAGGAGTCGTAAATGCAAATATTATTAAGGGTTATATATTGAATAAAGTTCAATTCAGCCCATCAAATTCAATTAAGGCCCATCATGGAATATGTTAGAGTCAAGTGCTATCAGTTAATAAAATAAAAAAGACTAAGGGGTGCAAGTTAGACGAAGGTAAGCAGAATGCGTACCAAGGATATAGTATGAAGAGAGAATTCTCAAATAAATTACAGCTCACGAATTAAATCTAGAACAGGTCATATCAAGGTACAATTTAAGGGCAGTGGGGCGAGGATAGGAGATCTGAATTCTTTACTTGGTGACATACCAAGATATCTCTTCGTTAAGTCCTCGCTTGACACTGTCCAACCAAAAAATCCAAAAAGTCTCACGTTTTTTCCGTGTCACTTCAATGGGCTGACCCATTTTCGGAACGACCTTTTCCAGGATAGACCATCTGATCTCATCCTCTTTGTGTAGTTTCTCCATGCAGTGTACTACTAGTGGGGCTGAGAGTTTCCTGGTCCTGATAGCGGATTTATGTTCGCTGAAACGGACGCGAAACTCGCGTCCTGTTTCGCCAACATAGGCTAGGCCACAGTCACAAAACAGGATGTACACTATGTTGCTGCTACGACAGTTAGTGAGGTGGCGTAATTTAATCTTTTTTTCATTATAAGTTACCACGTCTGAGACAAGGGCTGAGTCACAGGCATGGCAACCGCCACACCTATGATTCCCCACAACCGCAGGGAGACCAGTGATCGAGAGTTGATTATTGAAGTGAGCATTTCTGGTCACGGGTCTCGCATGGACTAGCATGTCCCTTAGGTTTTTGTTTCTTCTGTAGGCTAACATAGGAAGAGGAAGTGCAGTGCTACTGTCATCCAAGTTCAGAATTTTCCAGTTTTTGTTGATGATGTTTCTCAACTTGTGATTCAGGGTAGAATGGTTGATCACACAGGTGATCCGGTCGTGCTTCTTTTGGGGTTTGCCTTGTAGGAGTGCTGATCTATTGAAGTATTTAGCCCGTTTATAGGCTTGTCGCACTAAGCGGTGTGGATAACCTCGTTTGAGTAGTCGTTCTTTTAGGGCATCTCCGTGTCGATGGAATGAACTCATATCTGTACAGTTCCGGCGAATCCTGAGGAATTCTACGGCCACTGCAGGAACATCCTTCTAGCTTTGTGTACATCTTCTTCAAGCCCACCTCCTTCTGATGCAAGTGATCTGTCTTGGGAACCACAACTGCGGTCTGACAGTGAGGCACACCATGATCTGACACCGGTACCTAAGCGTAAAAGGAAGGTCGTCCAAAAACTCAAACCTATGGAGTGTGATGAGGCTCAACAAGAAGTGACAGATACTGCTGGTGATGAAGCCTCTCACGATGACGACGAGCCAGTCATCACAAAGGTCACTGCAGCCCCACCGGGCATGCAGCAAAGAGACATTTTGACCCTATCCCGAGAAGCTGCTGAGCGTGATGATGATGTCGGCGAGGAGGCAATGGAAATGGAATCATTAGATTTGGAGTTAAGTAGTACACCAAAACCTACCGCTTCCATATTTCTTCGCAAGAAGGTACCCACCTCGTCCTCGACCTCAATTCGTGGTGGTGAAAGTGCAAAACGTACTGAAGTTTGGCAATCCACATCCTCCACTTCATCTGGCATTAGCAGCAGGACCACCACCACCAGTATCGCCGCCTCCTCCGGCCCCCAAAGACATTTCAAGTCTCCAGTTTGGGACTTCTTTAGTGTTTGCCCAAAAAAGGAAAACGTAGCCATTTGTAGCCTTTGTAAGCTTCGAGTTAGTCGTGGTAAGCTTGGTTCTAACTATGGTACAGGAGGCCAGAGAGGTCATCTTGAGAGAAGGCACCCTGTCCAATGGTTTCCGCACCTAGAGGCGGTCAAGAAAGCCGGAATTGCACGTAATGAAAACGTTGATTTTTCATCTGCTGATGACGAGGAGGTAGAAGAAGACGATTCAAACACTTCACTTACACCCAGTTCCCATGTCAGCAGCACACCCCATGGGAGCCACACTAAGAGTGTGGGAGAGAGTGAGACATCAATGCGGAAAAGTTCATCAGCGAGCGTAACTGGGTCGAAGAGATCATCATCATCCCGTAAATCATTGGTCCAGGGCAACATTAAAAAGATGTTGTTTACAGAAGCGCAATATGAACGCAACCACCCAATGACCCCTCTGTATAACACTAAGCTGGCTAAAATGCTAGCTCTGGACCTTCTCCCTTTTTCTTTTGTAGAAGGGGTTGGTTTTCTAGAATTAGTGACAGCGCTCTGCCCTAAATGGAAGGTTCCTAGCCGGTTCTATTTTGCCCGAGTTGCGGTTCCAGCACTACATGAAGATGTTCTGAAGGTGATTGGGGCAGCTTTGCAGAAGAGTGCTGTTCACACTATACATCTGACAACAGACATGTGGACCAGTGGCGCAGGCGCTGATTACATGTGCATCACTGCACACTGGGTCTCTTTTTCAGGGGCTAAAGCAAAGCTAAACTCAGGTGTTGACACTAACATTGTTTTTAAAGGTGCTCGGAAACATGCAACACTAGCCATGTTTGGTTTGGAGAAACGTCACACAGCAGAAAACATTTTGGATGTCTTTAACACAAAGGTCCTTAACTGTCTGTCCCCACTAAAACGCAAGGTTGGTTATGTTTCCACGGACAATGGCGCCAATATAGTTAAGGCCATGAGGGACGGTTACTATTTCAGAGTGCCGTGTTTGGCGCACTGTATAAACCTGGTTGTCCAAAAATTCTTGGGTAATAAACGCAGTGCAGCGTACGGTGTATTGGAGACCTGCCGAAAAATTTGCAAGCATTTCAGGCATTCTTTTAAGGCCCGGAAGCAGCTGAGGAGCATGCTATATCAATGTCAAATGCCAGTGAAAGCACTCATCCAGGAGGTGGTAACACGTTGGAACTCAACCTTCTACATGCTTGAGCGTCTGTATGAGCAGTATACGCAACTCGATCAATATTTCTTGAAAGAGGGTATAGAGGAGCTGAGGATGGGTGGGCCGCAATGGAACATAGTTGAAAGCCTGACACGCATGCTTCGTCCTTTTGAGGTCTTCACGCGTGCAGTCAGCAAGGAGGACTCTAATTTGGGAAAAGCTATCCCATTGTTGTACATGCTGGAGGACCAACTGAAGGAGGTGTGTTCTGTGTTTGGAAAAGATGACAAAAAGCAAGACTCTTTGCTTCTGGCTGAGCAATTATTAGAGCTCCTACAAGGTGATGAACGTCTTAAAAAGATCCACTCAGAACAGCATTACATTTGTGCTACTATTCTGGATCCACGCTACAAAAAGGCGCTGGCAGGCCAAGCATTCTTTCCTTTTAATGATGAACATGTTCCAAAGTACAAACGTTGGCTAGCCTTGTCAGCCAAGAAGTTTGAAACAGAACGGCTGGAAATTGAAGGAAATGGCAGTACATCAGCAGGCCATCCCCAGTCAAACAATCCACTTCTGCACCTGTGGCTGTGGCACAAGTGACCTCTCAGCCGTTAAAGACACCGGCAACCGGATCATCTGCACGAAAGACAACAGAAACATTGGAGGCTGAAGAGGATTGGCTAGCTCTGCGTGGGTTTGGTTCTCAAAAGGTCAGAGGCACAGCAAGAGCTAAGCAAAGTGGAGGAACCTTGGATGAGGACCTTGAGTCGATGGTGAAGGACTATCTGAATGACTCAACAGAGGTCTATGTTAATTCTGACCCATTGGCGTATTGGCATGGGAAAAAAGAATTGTGGCCACAGCTCACCAACCTGGCTTTAAACTACTTGTCTTGCCCACTCGCAAGTGTGTCTTCTGAACGGGTTTTCAGTGCGGCTGGTGGGATTGTAACTCCCAAACGGAGCCGCCTCTCGCCCAAAAATGTGGAGAGGTTAACAATGATCAAGATGAATCAGCACCTCATACCACCAGATTTCAGAGTACGAGAGAGCGTGCCGGATGAAGAGGAGGTGGCCAGCAATATAGATGAGGGAATTTCTACTCTGTCAGGTGACACTGACCTCACCCTGCCTCAATTCGCAGAGTATGATGACGAAGCCTTATTCTTATTCCTGGACCGTGATTCCGACTTCGAGCCCTGAAAATGAGGCAACGAATCAATAACTTTCTTTTTCATCCTTATTCACTTTTATTCCTGTGTGTCTGTCTTTCTTTGTTGTGCACAGTTAATATAATTCAAACTTTAATCAGATAATCACAAAAACAAGCCCATCAGCAGAACTGTCTTCACTTGTTTGCTAATTTATTTGAAGGTGCCGCAGTCTGCATTCCTCAGGTTCACAAGTTCAGAAGAACATGCTCCTCTATCCTCCTCCTCCAGACTCCTATTTCCATCAAAGCAGAGGGCTGGTTTACGCCCAATGAAGAAAGACTCAGCACTTGTGGGGGTGTTGTTCTACCTCTTTGCAGGTGAGTTGACGGGTCTGGGGCCATTGCTGGGAAGCACTAAAAGTGGTTTGGACCAAATCCGAGGCGGAAAATGTTTTGTGTTTTTGATGACTTGCTTGCCTTTAAGGTGCTCTTAGGGGGGGTTCCGTCTGTTTGTGGGTGAGTTTCGTGGTCTGGGAGCATTGCTGGGACACTCTAATCTTGATTGCATTTGCTTTTCAGGAAATCCGTCGTGCCAACCCCGACTTATGGCCTAGCTACGCAGCGCGTTTGGACCGAAGGCCCTGAAATATTGCAAGTATGAGATTTTGCTTTTGGCCTGTTTGGGGGTGTTATGCTTCTTGGCGGGTGGGTTGCCAGGTCTTGGGGCATTCCTGGGAAGGTCTAATACCGGGTAGAAGTGGTTGGGACAAAATCCAGGCCGATTTTTTTTGGGGCTATTTCTGACATTTTGCTCTATGTAGCGTTTTCGGGGGCCTGTTTGGGGGGCTTCCTGGTGTTTGTGGGTGAGTTTCGTGGTCTGGGAGCACTGCTGGGACACTCTAATCTTGATTGCATTTGCTTTTCAGGAAATCCGTCGTGCCAACCCCGACTTATGGCCTAGCTACGCAGCGCGTTTGGACCGAAGGCCCAGAAATATTGCAAGTATGAGATTTTGCTTTTGGCCTGTTTGGGGGTGTTATGCTTCTTGGCGGGTGGGTTGCCGGGTCTTGGGGCATTCCTGGGAAGGTCTAATACCGGGTAGAAGTGGTTGGGACAAAATCCAGGCCGATTTTTTTGTGGGCTATTTCTGACATTTTGCTCTATGTAGCGTTTTCGGGGGCCTGTTTGGGGGGCTTCCTGGTGTTTGTGGGTGAGTTTCGTGGTCTGGGAGCACTGCTGGGACACCAGGGACACTCTAATCTTGATTGCATTTGCTTTTCAGGAAATCCGTCGTGCCAACCCCGACTTATGGCCTAGCTACGCAGCGCGTTTGGACCGAAGGCCCAGAAATATTGCAAGTATGAGATTTTGCTTTTGGCCTGTTTGGGGGTGTTATGCTTCTTGGCGGGTGGGTTGACGGGTCTTGGGGCATTCCTGGGAAGGTCTAATACCGGGTAGAAGTGGTTGGGACAAAATCCAGGCCGATTTTTTTTTTTGTGGCTATTTCTGACATTTTGCTCTATGTAGCGTTTTCGGGGGCCTGTTTGGGGGGCTTCCTGGTGTTTGTGGGTGAGTTTCGTGGTCTGGGAGCACTGCTGGGACACTCTAATCTTGATTGCATTTGCTTTTCAGGAAATCCGTCGTGCCAACCCCGACTTATGGCCTAGCTACGCAGCGCGTTTGGACCGAAGGCCCAGAAATATTGCAAGTATGAGATTTTGCTTTTGGCCTGTTTGGGGGTGTTATGCTTCTTGGCGGGTGGGTTGACGGGTCTTGGGGCATTCCTGGGAAGGTCTAATACCGGGTAGAAGTGGTTGGGACAAAATCCAGGCCGATTTTTTTTTTGTGGCTATTTCTGACATTTTGCTCTATGTAGCGTTTTCGGGGGCCTGTTTGGGGGGCTTCCTGGTGTTTGTGGGTGAGTTTCGTGGTCTGGGAGCACTGCTGGCTATATATACTTTACTTTGCAAGAGGTTTGAAGCAAATCCATGGTGGCAGAGGGGACTTAGGGCCTAGCTGCAGTGCGCGCGCGGAGTGATTTGGGAAATTTGTGAAAAATTGACTAAGTCCCCATTTTTGTACTTTTGCTCTTTGGCTGTTTGGGGGTCTTCTACTCGTTTTCTCCTGGGTTGACGGCTCTGGGGCCATTGCTGGGAAGCTCTAATACCGGATAAAAGTGTTTTGGACCAAATCCCAGGCGGAATTTTTTTTGTGTTTTTGATGACTTGCTTGCCTTTGAGGTGCTCTTAGGGGGGGTTCCGTCTGTTTGCGGGTGAGTTTCGTGGTCTGGGAGCACTGCTGGGACACTCTAATCTTGATTGCATTTGCTTTTCAGGAAATCCGTCGTGCCAACCCCGACTTATGGCCTAGCTACGCAGCGCGTTTGGACCGAAGGCCCAGAAATATTGCAAGTATGAGATTTTGCTTTTGGCCTGTTTGGGGGTGTTACGCTTCTTGGCGGGTGGGTTGCCGGGTCTTGGGGCATTCCTGGGAAGGTCTAATACCGGGTAGAAGTGGTTGGGACAAAATCCGCGCGGAAAAGCCTTTAGTTTTGGCACTTTTTGTAACTTAGGGTTCGTTAGGGTTAGCCCTAGCAGCAGGATTGCATGTGTTTCGGGGTGTTCTAGATTTTTCAAACTGAGTTCTGGGGTCTTAGAGCACTCGTGAGAATGTGTAATTTTGGTTGCAAGTCATTTGAAGAAAATCCATGGTGGGAAAGGGGGGATTTGGCATAGTTAAAGAAAGCCTTTGCCACTATTCTTAACTTAGGGTTTGTTAGGGTTAGCAGTATTTCTATTGCATGTGTTTGAGTGGGGGGGATTTCGAGTCTTGGAGCGATGCTGGCTATGGCTACTTTTGCTTGGTTGCTTGCAAGTGGTTTGAATGCAATCCACGGTGGGTAATGGGTAATTAGGGTACTTCGGCCTACTTTTACTTTCAAAGTAAGTTTTGTCACCAGTTTTCTGCTAGGCCTCGTTTTTTGAGATTTGATTGGGGGTCTTCTACATTTTTGCGACTGGCTTTAGTAAGGGTCTGGGTGGGAGCACTGCTAGGAAGATCTAATTTTGTTCTAAAACACAGTTTACAGTACACCTAGCTTGAGGGGCAAGATCCGCTACATTAATTTGCCCATACTTATTTATCCTTCAAAAGGTGACTCAGAGTACGCACTTTCAAAAACATTGTACTGTCTACTAGGAAAAACAAATTGTGACTTTTTGCACTCCACAGCCTACATACCTTATATTTATTTATCAGTGGTGTTGTAATATTATATCACTTCCTGTTTTTCGTTGAATAATTACAGGCCGGGTTTCAGTCTCTGCAATGGGGAAAAAAGGATGGAGTCAGGCTTCACAGTAGCGAGCCACAATTCAGCATCAGGCAGGCAGTGGACAGGGTGTCTTCTGGTGACCAACATCGATGGACGAAGCGTCGGCTGCAATGGAGGAGTGCCGCTAATAGGAGGATTTTTTTTCTGCAGGCAACTTACTTACCACTTCCAACAGGACCACTACAACCACATAGATACAGTATCCCTTGCCTTTTTCTCTGACTGTGACTGCATTTCTTGGCTCTCTCTCGGCTTCTACATTGATCCCTTAACACATCACTTAGTCCACTCCACTATCACATCTGCACCACACATAGTCATTTGTAAGTGCTCCTACGTAATTCGCAAGTCGCAGCACGCCCCAGGCCGTAGAGGACTGGGATGGCCCCAATGATGAAGCATGTCACCAAGGGGCAACCCTGGTGAGTGAGGGGACACCTAGAAAAAAAGCAATTTCTCCTTTTCTATCTACTATACCTTCCAGACCAACCCCACTGAGTGTTGTTGTGAATGGATTTATAGTGACCAGCAAGGCTCTCGGGGATCTGGCTACAGAGACCTTATGTTGAATATCGTTATCAATAAGTTACACATAGGCCCTTTACTGTTGCATTCTTTCTTCCACAGTTGTCGAATGTACTACTTACTTTTCACTGACATGCATGCAGTAGTGCATGCACTTTCAAAGATTGATGGATAGGTTTGTACCCAAAGAATTGTTTATGTTCAATTGTTTGTCTATGCTGTGCTTTTTTTTACAGGGTGTCTTCTGGTGACCAACATCGATGGACGAAGCGTCGGCTGCAATGGAGGAGTGCCGCTAATAGGAGGATTTTTTTTCTGCAGGCAACTTACTTACCACTTCCAACAGGACCACTACAACCACATAGATACAGTATCCCTTGCCTTTTTCTCTGACTGTGACTGCATTTCTTGGCTCTCTCTAGGCTTCTAAATTGATCCCTTAACACATCACTTAGTCCACTCCACTATCACATCTGCACCACACATAGTCATTTGTAAGTGCTCCTACGTAATTCGCAAGTCGCAGCACGCCCCAGGCCGTAGAGGACTGGGATGGCCCCAATGATGAAGCATGTCACCAAGGGGCAACCCTGGTGAGTGAGGGGACACCTAGAAAAAAAGCAATTTCTCCTTTTCTATCTACTATACCTTCTGTCAGGTTACGCAGCCCCTAAGCGCCTACCGTACTATGAAACTACATTTCCCATGAGTAGGCGGGAGACTTGCAGGAAGTTTATCTGGGGAACAGACGCGCTTCCTGTTGCGCGTTATTCTGGTTTCTGTTCTGCACACTACCGTTTCCCTCTTCCTTTTTGTTGGACCATACATCTTTGCTTTGACTATTTGGAGCCCCCTTTGTACATTGAGTCCTCTACCAAGTTTGTGGTATGTTGTGAGTAGTGGGTTTGATGTCTTAGTATAACGCGAGTGTGTTTGGTGCGACAGGAGTGTGTTCGTTAACTATATGTTTATGTGTTTCTTAGGCCTTCCTCACAGATTGTGGCAGAAGGGCTATAGTATTTCCTATCCAAGGTCATGTTTTCTTGGTGCTCAGGTACTTGTCTACTTCCTTGGTTATTTAGTGAGACTATATGAGAGTACCCTTGTATGTTAGGACAGCACTTCACTGATGCCTGTCTTGTCTTCTGTTACAGGTATCCTTTCCCTGCTGACCCTACCTTTACCCATCCCACATTTTTTATTTTAGTTTGTTATTTTTCTTCCCCGCCTAATGCCTCGAACACCCTGTGTTTACACTTCTGGGTGTTGGTGACATTTGGAGGTGGAACCATATTTGCATCGACTGGATCACGGGGAGTAAACCTGACACCTTCCAGACCAACCCCATTGAGTGTTGTTGTGAATGGATTTATAGTGACCAGCAAGGCTCTCGGGTATCTGGCTACAGAGACCTTATGTTGAATATCGTTATCAATAATTCCACACAGGCCCTGTACTGTCGCATTCTTTCTTTCCACAGTTGTCGATGATATATTCTTACTCTGCTTGACAAAGAACCATTGCTAATGTGAAAGAACTTCAACCGAATTAGTAGTTATACTTTACCATTTGTTAGGCTACAATGTGGCACTGCTCTACTGTACTTCTGTCACCTGCTATATTCTCAATTGTACCGTTGATTTGCTCAGGACGACAAACCAGATTTCATTTTCTTTTTTTTCATAGGCATGCAACTGCCACTGTGTCACACCACTAGTACCACCGCTATGAGGAAATTTTATCCGACCAAGATTGCCAACGTTATTCGGTGTTTCCCGTGGAGCCAGCCCTGGGTCTAGCCCTACTTTCAAACACAAATTACAGGTAAGATAAGCGTTTGGTGGTTTGGGGGTATAATGGAGTATTAGTACGAGAGACGAGAGACTGAAGGTAGTACTACTAAAGTCCTAGGACTCTTGGATTCACTTCACTTAGTCTGTGAGAGGCACTTAGTGTTGAAAACATTTGGGCATTTACACTTAAAGGAAGAAAATGGAACTAAACTTTCAGGAAAACAGTCAACGTTAAACCCCCACCCACCAGGCAAGCAGTAAAAAACAGGTATGCTCAGATAAAGTTTGAAAAAGTATATTTATATCCCTAACAAAATAATCTCCCGCAAGACCCTCCCTAACCCCAACGATTGTCCTTCAAAAGTCCCCAAAAACCCAACTCCCAATTCCCACCCCCCAAAAGTCTCTAAAAAAGGGGCAAGGGACACTATGGGTGGATGCTGTTAACTTTTTGGGCCAGGGCATCATGCTCCTCGCGGAGCAAGGCGAGCTCCTGCTGAAGGCGGGACACCATCAGGGTAGTGCGGCGCAGGCGTGCCTTCACTGCCTTGCAGGTGCAATGCCTGTGAGAGGCAGCTGTTGGCCTTGCTGCTCGGCGGTGGCGTTTGCCTTTGGCAGCCCGGCTCAGTCTGGGTGGACCACTGTGCTGGGTGGCAGCCCGTGGGGCCACGGAGGCTGATGCAGATGACGTTGTTGTAGTTGTCGACTGCACACTTTCCACGTCCTCCAGGGCCACCAGCCGCCGATATTCCGCAACAGTGGCCTCGATCCTCCGTTGCCGGGCCGCTCTAGCCAGCTCCTTCCTCCTTGTTCGTTTGGAAGGAGAACCTATATGAAGAAAGAAAGACATAGTCTGTAACCAATGCTCTTTAAGATTAACTCAATCATTCAGCAGAAATTTGTGTTGCAGTACAACTAGCAACTTGCAAGCGCATTACATAACTATTGAGGCCAGTATCTATCTAACCTCACACTTCTTCATCCTTGCTCTAACATTAGTGGGAGTTTAAGGAACAAATTCTACGAGCACTGTGGACTTCCATTGGAGTCCACTATGAAAGTACACCAGTCTTATTCTTCTTCTTATCTCTTGTTTTGGAAAATTGGTACGTTATTTTCTGCAAGCCGGCATAATGCCAGCGCAGTAAACTTGCACCCGAGAAAAAGAGACGCACGCCATGAGGAGTGACCTAGACTTGCGTTGCCGTTGCGTTACTGTACCCGTCCAGTACATGCAGGTGGTGAAGCTCTTACTTTTCTATTACGGGTGGCACTGAGAATACTCTGTTACAACTCAAGGGCTACTGCTTAATTAATTTAACTTTCACCCTACAGTGGAAATGAGTACTAGAAATGGAAAATTGAAGAAGATAAATAATCTGATTATCTATCACTTCACATGGGATGTTTTTGCTTATATATGGGATGACTTTAGGTGCTTTGCTTTTTATTGAGTGACCAGTGATACATCCACACATGAATGACTGAGTACTACTAAACTTATTAAGAGAGGTAGGGAGTGGCCACCATAATAACCGGATCTATGCAGTGCTTGCAATACAAACTACTGCTACTATTTATGGTAGTATTTGGACAAAATTAAAAGTTCTTTTCCTTGCCTTTCCTACACTGGAACGGACGTGCGGGTGCAGTGTTACATGCTCTTCAAAGTTACACTTAGTTCATCCACTGACCGTCTACTCTCTCTAGATCATGGGTACTCACAAACTTTCTCTCAGGGGCTACAATTACAGTGTAGTTTGGGGCCGAGGGCCGCACTGGTGGGGGCGGAGTCAGAGGGGGCGGGGCTAAAGCAAAACGATAACTTGTGACCATGAGGTTGCACACAGGTCCCTGCAGCAGATGCCCTCATCCACTGAGCCACCAGACCCAGCATTTACATACATCTCTCTCCCTCCTGCTCTCCCTCCTGCCCTCCCTCCATCTCTCTCTCCCTCCTGCCCTCCCTCTCCCTCCCCCTCTGTCATCTCACTGTGTGTGTGTCTATCTGTGTCAGCCTTCAGCCCGGGTTGAGACCGCTTCCTCAACGCGCACACACAGACAACAACACCAAAGTACTTAACAGGTCTTTAAAAGACCATTAACATATTATTGAGGCTTTGTTTGTTTTAGCGCCCCTGCTTCTCCACCCTGACAATCACTGCTTGCCCGGCCCCACAGAGCAGAGGCTTTGTTCTATTTCACCTCTTTGTGGCCTTGCATCTCCACTCTGCTCTGTGGGGGCCGGGGGAGCAGTGATTGTCAGAGTGGAGATGCAGGGGCGCTAACAGGTGAAATACAAAAAAGCCTCTGCTCTGTGGGGGCCGGGGGAGCAGTGATTGTCTGCAAGGTCTGCGCACCACCAAGGAAGGCTTGCCGGGCCACCACCGGCCCGCGGGCCGTACTAGGAGTACCCCTGCTCTAGATACACATATGCTATCTAAGAGTCAGATAGTAGCATGATCCAGGTATATGGACACATACAGTTTCTGTGTCACCCACCCAGGCTGTTGTCCTTCCACCCATCATTGCTTCATCATTCACCCAGCCATGCATCTCATATTCTTGCCTTCCCAGCTAGTCTTCAATCTCAATAAGTAAGGAATATATAAGAGCTTACCTCTGGCCGCCACCACCACCGTCTCAACTCTCACAGCCGCCGCCTCCTCCCCTGAACAATCGGCCTCCACCTCCGTGTCCAGCACCACCACCTCCACACTGGCCCCGCCACCAGATGTTCCACCTACAAAGTACATGTAACAATGTTAGAATAAAGCACTCACTAGTCACTAGTATTTGGTCTAGGAATGAAGACATGTGAAAACAATGTAATTTGTGACTGTCTACGTTAAAGTTAAAAAAAATGTCCCTTTTTCCAGGGAAGGTTGTCTTGCTGCACTTTTTGGCACAACTGATGAAGGCTGTTTTTTTAACACGCACCATTTTTCTCCACATAGACAGAAGATGGACTTCTAACTACAAGATCAAGTTGAAACCAGGTGAGAGCTCGGCTCGACCACAAGAAATGTCTTCAATTAATCGTCAGCACTAACCACTTTTCCATTATCAGTTAAACGTTTAGTTTTATTATGACTTCATTTTAATAAATGTGTTTACTTTTAATAAAGCTTTTAAACTTAAATACAATCTGTGTTTTTTGGTCCAGACTAGAGTGACTGAGCGAAAGGTTTTGCAATTTTTGCAAGCATGAGTCCAGATAGAACACTTCAAAAGACATTATGGACAATCCCAGAGGACTGCACTAAGTTGATAGAGCTATTGCTGACTAGAATCATGGGAGTTTCGCCAACCGTGCAATCTTAGTTAGCTACACAGACAGACTAATAAGAATAATCTAGTAATACCACAGGGAGTCATAGTAGAGGCAGGATAAGAATTTAGATACAGTCTACAAGAAGAGCAAAGACAATTTTGAAAAAAGTCAAATGAGGAACGCTAGGAAAAATAGGTACTAGTCTAAAATGAAAACTTACTGGGGCCAACAGAGGAGCCCTCGCCTGCCCGATCCTGGCCCTGTTGAACAGCATCCGCCGCCTGCTGCTCCTGTGTCCTCCTCTCGCCCCTGGGGGGAGCTGACGTACAACATGAAAGAAAGAACAGAAAACATGGATGATTGTTGCTTGTCAATGTCAACCAAATCAAACATTTCAAAAGAACAATAACAAAATATTTCCGCGAAATTATATTGATTATGGTTACTTTTCATTTATTTGCGGACCTGTGACTTCGAAAGTCACGTAACTCACTAAACAAAGTACTGAAACGTTCACCTAGGACTGGCAGTCCGCAGTCCGCAGGCAAGACGCAAAGTGACAGACAAACTCCATTGTGATTTCAGTCAGATCAGTGACAACACTAACAGTTGCCTGCTACATTACCAGTCATTTAAATAGTCAAACTATCAATCCACCGCCACTATTTTTCTTATTGTCAGGGTTACAAAGGAAGGGGCAGATTTAAGCCCTTGCGGCTCTTTTGCGCCGTTCTTGCGTGACTTTTGTGACGCAGCAGCTAAACAAAAAAGGGCGCCATGGTGCGGCGTATAATATTATAACAACGTGACGCATTTGGGAGATGCATCCCGTTATAAAGCCCTGCGCCATCAGGGGGCGTTCCGGCGCAAGGGAGGGCATTCCTGCGCTGGAACACATCCTAATAGTGGCTGAGGGAAATCTACAAAATATCAATCAGTCACCTTTAGGACAATGATGCGTCACACAAACCCTGCACCTGCTTGAAGCAGACGTACGGCTTGACCCAGCATTGGGGAGATAGGGTACCCCAGAGCATTGATGGAGCTGCGCCATCGTTGCGACGCAACTCCAGCAGTAAAGCTTCGGTGACGTTTTGGGCCCATGGTGCGCCGCATTGCAAATACGGCGCACCATGTTTGGTGGTGGTAGCGGGCCGCACAATTAATGGCGCATCCCTGCTACTTTGCAGGGATGCGACGGTAATTGCAATTCTGCCCCTTAGGGGCATACTTACTTACGCGTTCTGGCGCATCTCCAGAGATGCGCCAGATCATCATCAAATGCGTCACGCAAAACTACCCTTGCGACACGGCAGATGTGCCTCATTTACAATGCGGCGCGCCCTGGCGCAAGGGTAGGCACTTGCGTGACGCATCTCGTCACGTAAGAGCGGCGCATCGCTGGAGTCACGTCGCCAACGTAATGCAACTCCAGTAATGCTCAGGGCCACCTAATACTTAACATGCTGTGTCAGTCCTTTCGCCTGCTTCGAGCAGACATAAGGAATTGAATTGACGTAGCAGCGTCGCAGAAGTGCCTGCGTTAAATCTTGTACATTTCACGCAGGCAATTTTGTGAGGCGCACAGCCGCTGGACCGCCCACCCTGCGTTAAGCATGAGCGAATTTTGCGGATCTCGCGTTCGCGAATTTTGCAGATTTGCGGATTCGCAATCCGCAAAATCCGCGAATTCCCGCGAATTTGCGGATTTTTTTTTTTTTGTGTTCGCCCGTGTTTCTGCCAGTTCGCGAGGGTTTTGTACACTTTCGCAAATTGCGAACTTACCTGTCGGGTCGCAAGTTTCGCGAACTTGTTGTTTCTACGTGTCCAGCCTGTTTGGGACACTCTTCTTCATCACTGCCACTCTCTGTCACCACTGCCACTCTCTGACTACTCATGCCACCCTCTGGCCCACCCATGCCACCCTCTGTTTCATCACCACACCCTCTGGTTGTCCAGTGTACATTATTTTCGGCAAAGCAAAGCACACCTTCCCTGCCTCAAGTGACCTGAATTAATTTGGGGCTGATTAATGTGTCACAGAATATTTTTTTAGCTGGCACCTGCTTCCTTAGTGCGCCCTGATTAGTGATCTTTTGCACTTGCTAAGTGCTTTCATTGTTGCAAAATTAGTTACAACACCTGCCCTGCCCCAACTGACAATAATGAATTAGGGGCTGATTAATGGATTTTAACTTCCAGCCTGGCTCCTGCTTGTCTCCCTTAGCTGTAATTCAGGACCTTTGTGGCATATGTGTAACTATTCAGAGGTTCAGAGCAGGGTCACATAATAGTTTCAACTGGCAACTGAACTCTGGAGGGGCCCCTCAGGAAGCACTACAGGAAATGGCTACTAATGATGAGCCTGAACTTTTGAACCTGGTAAGTAGTTACTTTCAGTTTTGCTAAGATCGTATTTCTGCAATTTTGCACTTATTCGCGGGGCGCGAACTCACGCGAACAGTGCGAGCAGTGCGAGCAAAATCCGCTGCTCGCGGATTTGCGGATTTTGCGGGAAATTCGCAAATCTCGCGGATTGCGGATTTCCCGAAAATCCGCAAAATCCGCGAGCGGAACGGATTTTCCGCCCATGCCTACCTTGCGTACTAGGAACGCACCCATTGTGGTGCAGGCCCATGGCTTTATAACGTGACGCATCTCCCTAGATGCGTCATGCTGTAAATGACTCGCAGGGATGCGGCACGTTTACGCCGCTGTTGCGTCACGCAAGGCAACGTAAACGTGGCGCAAGGGGCTTGTAAATGTAATCTGCCCCTAGTGTCTAGCATTACGCAGTTCTGTAAAGGACACTCATAGATAATAGTTACTCAGGCCAATGAGACCACGAAATAGAAAACAAATAAGCATAGTAGCAACGCCACTGAGAAGGAGAGCAGTGCACCTGAAATGCACAGAAGATTTTGAAATATAATTTAACTACAATGTAATCGTCATCAGCGGCATTATTGGCTTGCTCCATGTAAAAAACAAATATTTGCAATACAACAACACAGAGCAGGAGAAAACATCATAGTAGTGAGTGATTAAATGGCTACTACTACTCACCAAGCCCGGGGATCTCCAAGCCGAGCTGGTCCAGCAGGTCGCGCTCGCGGTCCAGGAGGTCCGTCCAGCGATGGGTGACCTGGCTGTAGGTGCGCTGGACCCCGTAGAGGTGGGATATGGCCCAGCACACCTTCTCCCACCGCTTCCGGCGCTCCCGCATGTTGTAGCCGCTGGCCGCGATCCTGCCGCCTCCCGCGATGGTCCTGGGCAGGCGGCGCTGGACGAAGTAGACCAGCGCGCCCACTTCCTCCGGGCTGAATATCTCCCGTCGCGTCACCTGCTCCCCCCTCAATCTCCCGCATGCTGTCCTGCCACTGGGTCCAGCACTACTCCCCGCCGCCGCTGCGGCCCTCAAGTGCCTGGGCAGCTTCACGGCGCCTGGCTTGACCATGGTCTGGGCAGGTAAGGTAGGAAGAAGTAGAAAATTAAGAAAGAATAGGATAGGGAAGAAGAAAAGAAAAGAGTTTAAAAAAGTAGTTTAAAAGTAAAGAAAAATAGCAGAAAAGACAAAAATATACAGCTAGGAAAAGAGAGGGATAGATAAGAAGCAAAATCGTAAAAAAAAAACTGAAAACAAGCAAAGGATGGCAAAGATACCAAGAGGATTAAACACCATGCCCAGACACAGGAAATGAATGAAAAACAAGATGGCCGGCGCCCGTTCACGAGCGCGAAAGTAAGTTCGCGCAAGATTTTCCTCGCGATCTCGTGCGAACCTCTAGATTTCCCGCGCGATCTCGTGCGAACCTCTACTCGCAATGCGCTTACTGCGCGAGATTATACATAGCGGGCGGAAACGGAAATACGTCACGCAAACAAAATGGCCGCGCCCGTACTCGACCTTGGGGTAAATTCGCGTGTTGCGCTGCAAGCGGCTCGCGAATACTGCAAAAAAACTCGCGAAACAACAAGCCGCAAAAAAATAAAATGCTCATTCGCACGAATTGGCGGCTTCCGCGGTCGGTTTCGCACGACGCCGCGCCCCGCGAATAGCGCGAAAAAAACCGAAAAACGATTTCAGCAAAAGCAAAAGCAATGAGCAGGTGCAAAAGGTCAACCTCATGATTTGTAACGATTCTTTGTAGTGCTTCCTGAGGGGGCCCTCCAGAATTCGGTTGCCTGCTTGCAACTATTGTGTGACCCTGCTCTGACCTTAACTGTATGCCACAAAGGTCCTGATTTACAGCTAAAGGAGCAGACAAGCAGGTGCCAGGCTGGAACTTTAAATTCTTTCAGTGACACATTAATTAGCCCCTAATTCATTATTGTCAGTTGGGGCAGGGCAGGTGTTGTAACTAATTTTGCAACAATGAAAGCACTTAGCAAGTGCAAAAGATCACTAATCAGGGCGCACTAAGGAAGCAGGTGCCAGCTAAAAAAATATTCTGTGACACATTGATCAGCCCCAAATTAATTCAGGTCACTTGAGGCAGGGAAGGTGTGCTTTGCTTTGCCGAAAATAATGTACACTGGACAACCAGAGGGTGTGGTGATGAAACAGAGGGTGGCATGGGTGGGCCAGAGGGTGGCATGAGTAGTCAGAGAGTGGCAGTGGTGACAGAGAGTGGCAGTGATGAAGAAGAGTGTCCCAAACAGGCTGGACATGTAGAAACAACAAGTTCGCAAAACTTGCGACCCGACAGGTAAGTTCGCAAATTGCGAAATTGTAAAAACCCTCGCGAACTGGCAGAAACACGGGCGAACACAAAAAAAAAAAAAATCCGCAAATTCGCGGGAATTCGCGGATTTTGCGGATTGCGAATCCGCAAATCCGCAAAATTCGCGAACGCGAGATCCGCAAAATTCGCCCATGCTTAATAGACAGTGACTGGGTTCCTAGAGTGCTAGTAGTTGACAGCAGGATATGTTTTTAAGCGCTTATGTTTCAGCTGAGTGAATAAAGACATGTTTCTGTCAGGATGATTGTAGGAGTGGACACCAACTCACAGTGTGATTCCAGACAAGCGGGACTATTACCTGGACTTTTGTAGGACTGACTCAGTAGTCTGCATGGCGTTAAGGTACCAGGCAATAACCCGGTGCGCCGCACAGGTGGGAGGCCGGTTTGGGTCCCCTGGGGGCCGTTTTTGTTACAGGGCTGTTTTTGCAGCATCTTGGAAACAGACTCACCGCACGCCGTGAGGACAACGGCACCAGCTCCACATCGCCACCGCCGTGAGGGGAACAGAAGGTCCTTTCCGGGGTTTGCCACGGTGTAGTTCAACCAGGTGAACTACACTTCCCACAAGCCCCGGGGGTGACGCACAAACCTGATGCTCTCAACGCACCCAGAGGCGCTTTAAGAACTCAGAACGCCTCCCGCATCGCGGGACGCGCGTAGGCGGCACTGGGCTAAGCCCGGGCAAAGGGCTGGCAGTCTGTGGCAGTCCGGGGCTGAACGAGGCTGGGCTGGGCCACGGACCCTGGTAGCTGTGGATAAGACTTACCCCCATTTTCGTGAGACTATTTTGTTACGTTTTAAGGATATTGTATTGTTATATACATATAGTGACTCATGATAGCTACAGTGTTTTAAATATTTGTTTTCCAGGTTCTACCCTAAGCTTATTAATGTCTAAACTTTGATCTGTGAAAACTCCTACAGCATCAGTCACAAGGGATAACTACCTGGTTAAAGTAGTAAATAAGATTAATAATGCCCGACGTCTTTCATTAAGCCAGAGTAGTCCCCCCGCTGCCCCCTCTAATCTGTCTACCTCTCTAGATATACCAGTGCTAGACAGTAGCTGTAATCAAGGTAGCCAGGCTACAATTAATAATGAAATACCTGTATCCCCAATACAAAGTCAGGTTGTGTTGGATGATCCCTCCAACACCTCACAACAACCATCCCCTGTACGTGGAGTAGTAAGGGCCTGCAGGAAGTTACCCAACAAACGGGGGGCAATAGGTAAACTAAAAGAGTGGATACACCCCCAAAAAATCTAATGGGAGAAAATGATGCCTTAGAAAAGGATGGGAGGACTACATTGAACCCTGAACAATTTGACTTGTTGGTTAGCATTATTGAGTCTAAATTCGAAATCATTATTAAACCCCTAGTAGCCAAATTAGATCAGGTTTCTAATGAAGTAACTAGATTGGGTGGCCTTTTGAAGACTCATATTGATCTTGCCGAAACCAATAAGGTCATAACTGTGGGGAATAATGTAAGTAAAGAAATAGTAATACCACCTGAGGGGGGACTAGGGTTAACCAAGCAGTAATACCAGATCAACTACCCACAGTGAGCCAGAGAAACCAAGTGAGCCAGGGAAACCCAGCATCCACAGCAGTTGAGAACAAAGTGGGGTGGACGGAAGTGAGGAGGAAACGCTTTATTAATCTCCCCCCAGACTGCGCCCCCTATGTGGTTGTTTTAACTAATGTTCCCCCGGTTGACACCCACTCAACCCAGTCGCAGCAAGAATCTCATGACTCTCTGAAAAATAAATCAGTTTCTTGGTTGCACAAACACTGTGGGTTTCCAATTGCTTATTCCAATGATATATTAACTACTAGAAGAGTTAACTGGATTGGTAACTCTAGAAAGAACAGTATGGGGGACTGTGTCATTATCAATTTTAAGCACTCCCAACATGTTGCTACAGTTTTGCTTAGAGCAGCTTCCCTACCGTTTACTGACAACAGTGTGTGTGCACGCCCACTCTGCTTTTTTTATAGCCACCTTAGTAATGCACCACCTAAAGATATTTGCCAGCTGAAGCCATTCCCATCTTTTTCTAGGCCAGGTTTAAACATTCCACTACAAAATTGTTTTCATGCTTTAAATAGCTTGGATTCTAATGATTGACTTAATTTGGATTGCCCATCCCCCCCTGTGTGAGGATATTAATACCCCGGTAATAGGAATAATCGAAAGCCCTATAATCTCTATGGTAACTAGGCTGGAAAACACCAACCAGATAAAGGATTTTGAGGGCCCGCCTATTGGTAATCTAAGGGAAACAGATAGACCCAATGTAACCTTGCCATTGAATAGGGCTAGTACTGGGGGTAATGGGATAATTAATACTAGTTGGAACGTTGCAGGACTGAAATCTAAGGGGAATGCCCTGGGTTGGTCGAATTTTATTAATAGCTATGACATCCACTGTTTCCAGGAAACATGGTGTAGGGAACAAGTCAATTATGAGGGGTTTGTTTCTTATAATTTGCCGGTGCAGGGTACTGGGCTAGGAAGAGCCAAAGGTGGTCTCCTGATTTTAGTATCTATTCACCGCCCGATTATAGTAAAAAAGTAATAACTGTAGGAGCACATGCCCAGATTCTCTGGTTATTGGAGGGGCGAGATCATAATATTCTTCTGGTAAATTATTACAATATTATTTAAGATAGCACCAGGGCAGTAGTTGTTGATGACCTGGCTAGCACTGTCAAAAATCTAATCCCAGATGTAAATGTTTCATTTGATTTTATCTTGGTTGGTGACTTTAATAACCCAATAGGTGAACTGCCGACGGGGAAATTGTGTGGGTCTATTAATAATACCGGCCTGGATGATCTATATTTCCGACATAACCGATATGGTAAGGCTCTAAATATTTTCCTGGAATGTTATGATCTGGAAATTTTGGGGTTTCCAAAAGATGAAAATGGTCAAATTATCCCTACTTTTAAGAACCGGTACACCAGCTCAGTTATTGATCATGTGATTGTTTCTTCTAATATTACATCCTGCTGTGCCCCCCCTAGGATTGAATTATCGACAACCCTAAGGGACCATAATTGTATTATCTTGGAAACTACTTTTTGGGGTGAACGTGTTGTTACCGTGGGTACTACAGTTTCTAATCTGGAACCCCATAGACCAAACGGAGTCCATTTAAAATGGGTAGGGGAAAAAGCTACTGAATTAATTGGCTCTATTGTCAGGGATTATTTGGGAAATATTACTCTCATACTTGACAACAGTGCCGACCATAAACAGGTTTTATCTGCTTTTAATGATATTAATAAATCTATTGATGCCAGGTTCACTAAACCTAAAGGGGGACATCGTAAAAATGAACCGGCCTGGTTTGACCACTCATGTACCAGGCTTTTAACTGAATTAAAACATGCCCTTGCCAAAAAACCTAGGGACACCGAATCTGTAATAAAATCAAGACGAGAATATAAGTGTGCCTTAAAACAGAGGAAAAGGGAGCTACAACAGTTGGCATGGGATTCTCTTAATCAGGCGGCCGAGTGCTCCAATAGTACTCTGTTCTGGGCTAAGGTGAACTCTCCCTTTCTTAAGGATGGAAATTTGCCAGAGTTAACTTCTAATGTCCCGAGCGATGGTTGGATAGCCTATTTTTCAAATATTTTTGATTCTAACAGTTGTTTGGATACCGACCAAAGAAGGTGGGAAGTTTTACCTCTGGATATCATAGTTAGTGAGGTGGAACTTGGCATACGGACAAGTTAGTGGGGAAAGCCCAGGGACCCGATGGAGTGCCAATCGATGTCTATAAAGCAGCGCCGGAGATGTGGAGTCCTCTTTTGGCTATTGTTTTCACTGCTGCTGTATGTACCGAGGCCCCTGAAACATGGGGGGAGTCAATCACCATTCCGATGCATAAAAAGGGCAGTAGGTCGGAGGTGAAAAATTACTGTTCGATCTCCCTTCTTGACTCCTCAGTCAAGATTATGAGCAGAGTTATGTTAGTGAGGTTAGAGGAATGGGCCGAGCAAGAGGGTATCCTTGCCAATAGTCAGTATGGATTTAGAAAGGGCTGGGGTACACTCAATCAGTGTTCAAACCTTGATTTATTGATTGGGAAATACACTGAGGCAAAATCTGGCTCAATTTACCTCTGCTTTGCAGACCTAAGTAGTGCTTTTGATATGGTTGACCATTCTATTTTATGGCCAACCTTGTTACAGTTAGGAGCACCAGAGGGCATAATCTACTTTCTGGCTAGGCTGTATAGGAAACTTAAAACCTGTGTGCGTTTTGGCACCAATGGGGAATGCACCCCAAAATTTGGAGTTAAAAGAGGGATTAGACAGGGCTGTGTCCTGGCCCCCCTCCTTTTCATTTTATTTATTAATGGAATCGATGAAATTTTAAAAAGTGTTAAAGCGGATGCCCCCCAGATAAAAGGAGTTCCTCTGCCAGTGTTATTATACGCCGATGACGCTGTCCTGCTCTCTAGAACACCATTAGGATTACAGCACCTGATTAATAGATTTTCTACCTTTATAAGCGATAGAAAATTAATTATTAATAAGGGGAAAACATTTACCATGACCTGTGGGGCTAAAAGTAAAGCTTCAAACTGCTTTTTTATTGAGAAAGATAAGGTGCATCAGGTGGATACATTTTGTTATCTTGGTATTACCTTCTCAAAAGATAGATAATGGTCCAACAAATTTAAAAACATCCATATTAAAATGGCAAAAAATGCCTACAGTGTTTCTAGATTCGCTAACAAGGTCGGGGACCGACGTACCAGAAACATGCTTAAGATCTAACAAGCCAGGTGCGTCAGTATCACAATCAACGGAACTGGTGTCTGGGGACATAGACGTGACCATAAAATACAGCAGGAGGACAATTGCTTTTTAAAAAAGCTCCTGTTGTTGTCAACTTCTGCTTCTACTGAGTTAATCCATGGGGAAATGGACACTAATTTCCTGATCGACCAATTATCCCTGAGGCAATCTGGCTCCAGGAGGAAAAATCTTTTACCAGATCGATCATTGAGGGCTGTCTCTTGTTGGATAACTATTCTAACATACCCTGGTTAAAATATGTCATCAGCTGTTTCTCTGAGATCTTTAATTTAAATGTCTTGGTTGATCCTGGTGCAGTGGTCTTAATTTCAAAATCTGGCCTGAAATCTAAATTTTTGGCCTTCTCTGTGAGAAAGCGAGCTGTTGCTAACGGATCATTATCCACTGTCACATTTTACAATAGTTATACTATTGTTGAAGGTTTTCCTATCTATTTAATATGGGTGACAAGGCCATCACACAAGTTCGTGCTAACCAGGTTGAGGTTTGGTGTAGCACATCACTTAGTAGCTCTGCCAACTCTTAAGAAATGTCCGCAAGGGCCATGTATGTGTGATGGGGTATCCAAACAAAGCACCTTGCACTTTCTTTTGATCTGTAAACTGTATATGAATTTTTGTACCACGTATCTAAAACCTATGTTTCTTAAATATGGTGAACGCACAGTTATTCAGGCTATGAGTCTTATTTTTAACCTGCAACATGTCGATGTCTGTTTTTTAACTGCTACATTTTTAATCCAATCTATTAAGGCCAGGAAAAGTATGTGTTTTTAAATTATTGTGTCTGTAATATTTTGGTAGTCTCCCCATCCTGTAAATCACTGTAAATATTATACAATGTATGTGTTCTGTGCTTTTATGGTCATTTTTTATGCACCGAATAAAGCTTCATGACTTGACTTGACTCGACTCACAGTGTGATTCCAGACAAGCGTGACTATTACCTGAATTTGTGCAGGACATACTCAGTAGTCTGCATGGGGTTGAGGCACTGCATCCATTGTGCACATTTGATTGTACCACTGCTTGTCTCAATACCTTAGTCATTCTGCAACTGCATAGACAGTGACTGGGTTCCTAGAGTGCTAATAGTTGACAGCATGATAACTTTTTAAGCACTTATGTTTCAGCAGAGAGATTAGATAAGGACATGTTTCTGTCAGAATGATTGTATAGGAGTGGACACAGACCCACAGTGTGATTCCAGACAAGCATGACTATTACCTGGACTTTTGCAGGACTGACTCAGTAGTCTGCAAGGGGTTAAGGGACCACATGCATTGTGCACATTTCTCTGTACCACTGCTTTTCTCAATGCCTGAGTCATTCTGCAAGTGCATAGACAGTGACTGGGTTCCTAGAGTGCTAGTAGTTGGCAACACAATACATTTATAAGCGCTTATGTTTCAGCAGAGTGATTAGATAAGAACATGCTTCTGTTGGAATGATTGTATGAGTGGACAAAGACTCACAGTGTGATTCCAGACAAGCATGACTATTACCTGGACTTTTGTAGGACTTATTCAGTAGTCTGCAAGGGGTTCAGGGACTGCATACATTGTGCACATTTGACTGTACCACTGCTTGCCTCAATGCCTGAGTCATTCTGCAAGTGTATAGACAGTGACTGGGTTCCTAGAGTGCTAGTAGTTGACAGCAGGATACATTTATAAGCGCTTATGTTTCAGCAGACGGATTAAATAAGGACATACTCCTGTCAGGACGATTGTAGGAGTGGACACATACTCACAGTGTGATTTCAGACAAGCATGACTATTACCTAAACCTTTGCAGGACTGAATCAGTAGTCTGCAAGGGGTTGAGCGACTGCATACATTGTGCACATTTGACTGTACCACTGCTTGTCTCAATGCCTGAGTCATTCTACAAGTGCATCGACAGTGTATAGGTTCATAGAGTGCTAGTAGTTGACAGCAGGATACGTTTATAAGGACTTATGTTTCAGCAGAGGGATTAGATAAGGACATACTTCTGTCAGGATGATTGTAGGAGTGGACACAGACTCACAGTGTGATTCCAGACAACCATGACTATTACCTGGTCTTTTGCAGAACTGACTCAGTAGTCTGCAAGGGGTTAAGGGACTGCATATATTGTGCACATTTGACTGTACCACTGCTTGTCTCAATGCCTGGGTCATTCTGCAAGTGCATAGACAGTGACTAGGTTCGTATAGTGCTAGTAGTTGACAGCAGGATACGTTTATAAGCACTTATGTTTCAGTAGAGTGATTAGATAAGGACATGCTTCTGTCTGGATTAGTGGTGGGCAGAAGTCGCGTAAGGGACTTATGCGGAGAGGCACGGAGATTAACCCAATCTCCGTTCCTCTCCGCATATTTCCGTTACGCGATGCCCGCCCGCTGCACACCTCCCGGCCGCCTCCCGCCCGCAATATTAAATGACTTTAAGCCTAAAATAAGATTTTAATAAGAACTAACATTATCGCGGGGTCATCTTCCTTGTCCAGCTTGCTGTCTTCTTGGAACTGCGCATGCGCAGAAGCCAGTGCATGCGCATTCCTGGCAAGGAATGCACATGCGCAGGCTCCCACGCATTCACCAGACCTGCAGAGCTGCTTTAGAGTCAGATAACCAGGTCAGCAGTGCTGCTTTAGAGCCAGAGAACCACTTCAGCAGAGCTGCTCTAGAGCCAGAGAACCAAGTCAGCAGAGCTGCTTTAGAGCCAAAGAACCTGGTCAGCATAGCTTCTTTAGAGCCAGAGGACCAGGTCAACAGAGCTGCTCTAGAGCCTAAGAACCAGGTCAGCAGAGCTGCTCTAGAGCCAGAGAAGCAGGTCAGCAGAGCTGCTGTAGAACCTGGGAATCCAGGTCAGTAGAGCTGCTTTAGGGGCAGAGAACAAGGTCAGCAGAGCTGCTCTAGAGGTAGAGAACCGGCTCAGAAGAACTGCTCTAGGGCCAGAGAACCATGTCAGCAGAACTGCTTTAGAGCCATAGAACCGGGTCAGCAGAGCTGCTTTAGAGCCGAAAACCAGGTCAGCAGAGC